>NW_025980798.1:3786-5554 GCF_021869965.1 Rhincodon typus | reverse complement strand
TTCAAACCAACATCAAAACTTGAGTCATTTGGTGAAGTTCAGATTTTTATCTTCTGAAGTTCTTATCTCAATGAAATAAACATGTCATCCAAACCAACATCAAAAACTGACATTTTTGTTGAAGTGAGATATTGGTCTTCTGAAGTGCTTATCTCACTGACATAAACATGTTCGTCAAAACAGCGTGAAAAATTAAGTCATTTGGGGAAGTTGAGATTTTTGAATTCTGAAGTGCTTATCTGACTCAAATAAGCATTTTAGTCAAATCAGCATCAAAAGTTACATCCTTTGGTGAAGTTGAGATTTTAGTCTTCTGATATGCATATCTCGCTGAAATAAGCACGTTTTTAAAAACAACATCAAAAGATGAGCCATTTGGTGATGTTTCGATTTTGATCTTCTGAAGTGCGTAACTGGCTGAAATAAGCATGTTAGTCAAATGAACATAAAAAATTGTGCCATTTGATGAAGTTCAGATTTTAATCGTCCGAAGAGCTTAACTCGCAGAAATAAGCATGTTAGTCTAACCAGAATCAGAAATCAAGTCATTTGGTGAAGTTGAGATTTTTGCCTTCAGAAATGCTTATCTCACTCAAATATGCATGTTAGTCAAGACAATGTCAAAAGTTGAGTTACTTGGTGAAGTTGAGACTTTGCTCTTCTAAAGTGCTTATCTCAATGAAATAAGCATGTCATTCAAAACCAACATCAAAAATTAACTCATTTGGTGAAGTTCAGATACTGGTCTACTGATGTGCTTATCTGAGTGAAATCCGCATGTTAGTCGAAAAAACAGCATCCAAAATTAAGTCATTTGTTGACGTTGAGATGTTTGACTTCTGAAGTGCTTTAATCGCTGAAACAAGCATGTTAGTCAAACCAACATCAAAAGTTGTGTCATTTGTTGAAGTTCAGATTTTGATCTTCTGAAGTACTTTTCTCACTGAAATGAGCATGTTAGTCAAACTGATATCAAAAATTGAGTCATTTGGTGAAGTTCAGATTTTGATCTTCTGAACTGCTTATCTCAATGAAATAAGCATGTTAGTTAAACAAATATCAAAACTTGATTCAATTTGTGAAGTTCAGATTTTGGTCTTTTGAAGTGCTTAACTCGCTGAAATAAGCATTTTAATCCAACCAGCATTGAAAGTTGAGTCATTTGGTGAAGTTGAGATTTTAGCCTTCTGAACTGCTTATTTCGCTCAAATAAGCATTTTAGTCCAAACAGCGTCTAAGCTTAGGTCCGTTGGTGAAGTTGAGATTTTTGACTTCTGAAGAACTTACCTGACTCAAATAAGCATGTTAGTCAAAACCGCATCAACATTGATGTCGTTTGGTGAAGATGAGATTTTTGACTTATGAAGTGCTTATCCCTCTGAAATAAGCATGTTAGTCAAAACAGCATAAAAAATGAAGTCATTTGTTGAAGTTGAGATTTTGATCTTCCGAAGTGCTTATCTCGCTGAAATAAGAATTTTAATTCAACCAGCATCAAAAGTTAGGACATTTGGTGAATTTGAGATTTTATCTTTCTGATATGCTTATCTCGCTGAAATAAGCACGTTATTCAAATCTGGATCAAGAATTAAGTCATTTGGTGAAGTTGAGATTTTTGACTTCTGAAGTGCTTCACTCGCTGAAATAAGCATGTTAGTCAAATCAACATCAAACGTTGAGCCATTTGGTGAAGTTGACATTTTTGACTTCTGATGTGCTTATCCCACTGAAATAAGCAGTTCAGTCAAAGCAGAATCAAAAGTTAAGC
>NW_025980798.1:1778-3686 GCF_021869965.1 Rhincodon typus | reverse complement strand
AGTTGAGATTTTTGACTTCTGAAGTGCTTCACTCGCTGAAATAAGCAGTTCAGTCAAAGCAGAATCAAAAGTTAAGCCATTTGGTAAAGTTGACATTTTAGTCTTCTGATATGCTTATCTCGCTGAAATAAGCACGTTATTCAAATCAGGAACAAGAATTAAGTCATTTGGTGAAGTTGAGATTTTTGAATTCTGAAGTGCTTATCTGACTCAAATAAGCATGTCAGTCCAAACAGCATCAACGTTGATGTCATTTGGAGAAGATGAGATTTTTGACTTCTGAAGTGCTTATCTCACTGAAATAAGCTTTTTAGTCAAATCAGCATCAAAAGTTACATCCTTTGGTGAAGTTCAGATTTTAGTCTTCTGATATGCATATCTCGCTGAAATAAGCACATTATTCAAAACAACATCAAAAGATGAGCCATTTGGTGAAGTTTCGATTTTGATCTTCTGAATTGCGTAACTCGCTGAAATAAACATGTTGGTCAAACGACAATAAAAAATTGTAACATTTGATGAAGTTCAGTTTTTAATCGTCCGAAGAGCTTACCTCGCAGAAATAAGCATTTTCGTCGAACCAGAATCAAAAATCAAGTCATTTGGTAAAGTTGAGATTTTTGCCTTCAGAAATGCTTATTTAACTTAAATATGCATGTTAGTCAAGACAACATCAAAAGTTGAGTTATTTGGTGAAGTTGAGACTTCGCTCTTCTGAAGTGCTTATCTCAATGAAATAAGCACGTCATTCAAACCAACATCAAAAATTAACTCATCTGGTGAGGTTCAGATACTTGTCTACTGTTGTGCTTATCTGAGTGAAATCCGCATGTTAGTCAAAACAGCATCCAAAATTAAGTCATTTGTTGACGTTGAGACGTTTGACTTCTGAAGTGCTTTAATCGCTGAAACAAGCATGTTCGTCAAACCAACATCAAAACTTGAGTCATTTGGTTAAGTTCAGATTTTGGTCTTCTGAAGTGCTTATTTCACTCAAATAAGCATGTTGTCAAAACAGCTTAAACAGTTGAGTGTCTTGTTGAAGTTGAGATTTTGGTCTTTTGCTATGCTTATCTGGCTGAAATAAGCACGCTTGTCAAAACAAAACCAAAAGTTGTATCATTTGGTGAAGTTGAGATTTTATCTTCTGAAGTGCTTTTCTCACAGAAATGAGCATGTTAGTCAAACTAACATCAAAAATTGAGTCGTTTGGTGAAGTTCAGAATTTTATCTTCTGAAGTTCTTATCTCAATGAAATGAGCATGTCATCCAAACCAACATCAGAAACTAACATTATTGTTGAAGTGAGATATTGGTCTTCTGAAGTGCTTATCTGAGTTAAATAAGCATGTCAGTCAAAACAGAATCAAAAATTAAGACAGATGGTGAAGTTGAGATTTTTGATTTCTGAAGTGCTTATCTCACTGAAATAGGCATTTTAGTGCAAACAGCGTCCAAAGTTAAGTCCTTTGGTGAAGTTGAGATTTTTGACTTCTGAAGAACTTACCTGACTCAAATAAGCATGTTAGTCAAAACCGCATCAACATTGATGTCGTTTGGTGAAGATGAGATTTTTGACTTATGAAGTGCTTATCCCTCTGAAATAAGCATGTCAGTCAAAACAGCAGAAAAAATGAAGTCATTTGGTGAAGTTGAGATTTTGATCTTCTGAAGTGCTTATCTCAATGAAATAAGCAAGTCATTCAAACCAACATAATAAACTAACTCATTTGGTGAAGTTCAGATATTGGTCTTCTGATGTGCTTATCTGAGTGAAATAAGCATGTTAGTCGAAAAAAAAGCATCAAAAATTAAGTCGTTTGTTGACGTTGAGAGTTTTGACTTCTGAAGTGCTTTAATTGCTGAAACGAGCATGTTTTTCAAACCAACATCAAAACTTGAGTCATT
>NW_025980798.1:0-1768 GCF_021869965.1 Rhincodon typus | reverse complement strand
TTCAAACCAACATCAAAACTTGAGTCATTTGGTGAAGTTCAGATTTTTATCTTCTGAAGTTCTTATCTCAATGAAATAAACATGTCATCCAAACCAACATCAAAAACTGACATTTTTGTTGAAGTGAGATATTGGTCTTCTGAAGTGCTTATCTCACTGACATAAACATGTTCGTCAAAACAGCGTGAAAAATTAAGTCATTTGGGGAAGTTGAGATTTTTGAATTCTGAAGTGCTTATCTGACTCAAATAAGCATTTTAGTCAAATCAGCATCAAAAGTTACATCCTTTGGTGAAGTTGAGATTTTAGTCTTCTGATATGCATATCTCGCTGAAATAAGCACGTTTTTAAAAACAACATCAAAAGATGAGCCATTTGGTGATGTTTCGATTTTGATCTTCTGAAGTGCGTAACTGGCTGAAATAAGCATGTTAGTCAAATGAACATAAAAAATTGTGCCATTTGATGAAGTTCAGATTTTAATCGTCCGAAGAGCTTAACTCGCAGAAATAAGCATGTTAGTCTAACCAGAATCAGAAATCAAGTCATTTGGTGAAGTTGAGATTTTTGCCTTCAGAAATGCTTATCTCACTCAAATATGCATGTTAGTCAAGACAATGTCAAAAGTTGAGTTACTTGGTGAAGTTGAGACTTTGCTCTTCTAAAGTGCTTATCTCAATGAAATAAGCATGTCATTCAAAACCAACATCAAAAATTAACTCATTTGGTGAAGTTCAGATACTGGTCTACTGATGTGCTTATCTGAGTGAAATCCGCATGTTAGTCGAAAAAACAGCATCCAAAATTAAGTCATTTGTTGACGTTGAGATGTTTGACTTCTGAAGTGCTTTAATCGCTGAAACAAGCATGTTAGTCAAACCAACATCAAAAGTTGTGTCATTTGTTGAAGTTCAGATTTTGATCTTCTGAAGTACTTTTCTCACTGAAATGAGCATGTTAGTCAAACTGATATCAAAAATTGAGTCATTTGGTGAAGTTCAGATTTTGATCTTCTGAACTGCTTATCTCAATGAAATAAGCATGTTAGTTAAACAAATATCAAAACTTGATTCAATTTGTGAAGTTCAGATTTTGGTCTTTTGAAGTGCTTAACTCGCTGAAATAAGCATTTTAATCCAACCAGCATTGAAAGTTGAGTCATTTGGTGAAGTTGAGATTTTAGCCTTCTGAACTGCTTATTTCGCTCAAATAAGCATTTTAGTCCAAACAGCGTCTAAGCTTAGGTCCGTTGGTGAAGTTGAGATTTTTGACTTCTGAAGAACTTACCTGACTCAAATAAGCATGTTAGTCAAAACCGCATCAACATTGATGTCGTTTGGTGAAGATGAGATTTTTGACTTATGAAGTGCTTATCCCTCTGAAATAAGCATGTTAGTCAAAACAGCATAAAAAATGAAGTCATTTGTTGAAGTTGAGATTTTGATCTTCCGAAGTGCTTATCTCGCTGAAATAAGAATTTTAATTCAACCAGCATCAAAAGTTAGGACATTTGGTGAATTTGAGATTTTATCTTTCTGATATGCTTATCTCGCTGAAATAAGCACGTTATTCAAATCTGGATCAAGAATTAAGTCATTTGGTGAAGTTGAGATTTTTGACTTCTGAAGTGCTTCACTCGCTGAAATAAGCATGTTAGTCAAATCAACATCAAACGTTGAGCCATTTGGTGAAGTTGACATTTTTGACTTCTGATGTGCTTATCCCACTGAAATAAGCAGTTCAGTCAAAGCAGAATCAAAAGTTAAGC
>NW_025980797.1:0-5554 GCF_021869965.1 Rhincodon typus | reverse complement strand
TCTGATGAAGGGTCTAGGCCCGAAACGTCAGCTTCTCTGCTCCTATGATGCTGCTTGGCCTGCTGTGTTCATTCAGCCCTGCACCTTGTTGTCTCCTACATTTTGGCAAACTGGTATTTATGTCAATGGTCATTTCACAAATTTCAGGTTATATACAGCGGTGAATGTCACAATATTGTCAGCGAGTCATGACGGAAAGAAAATACTGTCCGCAGCTGAGAACAGTCCGACTGCATGGTTCAGGAAGTATATTATTTAACATTAATGGTATGCCACAAGTAACTGTCCAGTATTGGCTACACCCGAATACTTATAAGAAAGAATACTTATACTTATTTCACAAGCCAGATTTCTCATCCTTAAGTGTGAGTGTCTGTTGTGTCCTCAATCTTATTCAAATGACAGGAGTTAATCTAGATAATGTCAAAAAACAACTGGTCCAGGAACATCCAGAACCAGGGATAGAGGGAGTAATGCAATGTACAGGAAAGGAAGGTATTCAGGATCAACGAGTGGATAGTCAATATTCAGCTCCTTGAAGATGTCATGCAAAATTACAGTCGCTCCAATATTATCCACTTTTCAATCCATCTGCTGCATACATTCACAGCATCCTCTTTGTCAAAGTAAAACAGGAAAACCATCACAATTTTATTCAATAAAACTTCCAGTAATGTATACAAAATTGGACCTTATTCATTGCCTGACCTTCTGTAGAAACTTAGGAACAGGAGTATGCCATTTGGCTCTTGAAGCCAGCTCTATCTTACAATAAAGTTTTGGCTGATCTTACGCAGTAGTTGTTGGTAGGGAACCTTTATAATGGGATCACTGCTAACTCTGTTCCTGTTTACTGGCTCATAGCTCTCAAGCACTGTGTGACAGAGGCATATGATATTGGGACAAGATTTGAATGTGCTTTTGGGAGTCTCATCAGGTGCTAAGTAAAAGGCCCAGGGGAGGAGTTTTGTGGATGGGATGCGATGGGGCTGAGATTTTGGATTTCATAAGTACAGACCAATTTGAGGGACAGTGAAGTCTTGGTCAGAGGGTGGTTGTCTGATGATACCAGGGTAGGCCAATAAGAAAAGATCTGACCCCTGCCTGCTACAACTCCTGTTAGGCAATCATTTGGGCTGGAACCTTGGTGTGGTCCTCTCCTGCTGCTAATCCCATTGCCATAGGGACTAAGCTCTTGAGTTGACATTAATTGTTGACTTAAAGGCCTTAATCTTCCTAATTGGGGTACAGGCTACCCAAAGCCACCACCATTGCGATGGGAACAGGGATGGGCAGGTAAGCGAGCTTGCCTGTTACAGACCCACATTTTTTTGGACTTTTACTTGGCTCCATTTCTTCCAGAGACAATCTATGACAACTGATGCAGAATAAAGTAATCTCCATTTTTAGAGGGGCTACCTTCAAGGCATGCTTTTCTAGCTGAAACACATTCCAAACATATACACTATTGGAACCTCTTTTTAGTTTTCAACCAGCCAGCAGTGCCTTCTGCACTGGGTTGCATGCTGAAATCATGTAGAAAACAGTACAACATGCATTTTGCTTGCTATCTTCTAATCTGTCTCCAAGCTGGGGCAGGCAGATAGTGATGATGAAACCAGGCCTTGATGACATTTTCTCTGGATATTATGTGTGGATGTTTATCATTTAATTTCAATGTAGGTTTAGAAAATGTAATTTTAGAGATCCAGAGATTAGAACTTTACATGACTTGATGTGACATGATCATAATGTGGATTGTCACAATATTTGTTCATCTTAACTCTATGTGCTAGACAAATTTCCAAATTTAATCATCATTCCACAAGAGCTTGTGACAGATTCATGCCTCGACTCTGGACCCTCAGCTCTAGAATTCTCTCCTAAATGTCTCTTTTCTCTTGTTAAACCTCCCTTTTAAGCTTAGCCATTTGATCATGCTTTTTATCATCCAAATAATGTGGCAAGATGTATAACTTTGTTAACACATCTGTAATGAATAACCATGTCAAAGGCTCTTAAGTAAATACAAATTGTTGTTGAGTGATTTGAACTGACAGTGTATGGAACATTTTAGTGGAGTTTCTTAATATAAATATTTTTGCAGTCTTAGTGAGCTTTGTTTGTGGGCAAATGGTGAACAATCAGTTCTGTATCCAATGCCCAGTTGTATTTTGACATGCCAAGATCATTGAGAATGTCAATTGTTTCGTATATCCTACACCTAGTATGCAATGTAACTTTAAGAGGCATGTTAATAATGTTATTACCACAGCATTATGCATGACCTGATGGCATAAAGACCTCAGTCTCCATCTTACTAAGCCCACTTGTAAATGCTACAGATTACATTGCTTAGTTTGAGCCCAGACCCAGAAATATGGATAATAAAAGCAAAATACTACAGATGCTAGAAATCTGAAACAAACACAGAAAATGTTGGAGCAACTCAGCAGGTCTGGCAACAGCTGTTGAGGGAGAAAAAGAAGAATAATTTTGGACTCGAAAACATCAACTCAGTTTCTCTCTACACAAATGCTATCAAACCTATTGTGTTTCTTCAATTATACATACGTTGTAAAGAAACAGCTTCCACATCATTGTGATAGCAGGTCACAGTTTGCACATCATCAATGACCTCATGCCTCTGTACCCAATACTCTGAAGCTTATTTGGTGCCCAGCAATGCAGCACTATATATCATCTGTTCTTGATAAAGCTTGGGCACTGTTTTGTATCACATTCTGATGTTTGGTTCTGTTTTTTATTTGTCTTTGAAAGTAAGAAGGAATAGTACAGCATCCTATCACAATCAACGTAATCAGCTGAGGGTTTCAGCTAGTTTTCACGACATATAATAAGCAATATAGGAACTGAAGGTAGAATCATAGTTTAGGAATGGAGATAGTGTAGATGAATGCAGAAACCTTGTAATGAATGGAAACAGATACAATGAGCTGTAAAAGGGAAATGGATTCATATGGGAAAACGGCAAGAAGGTATGATTAGGAGAATCTAAAACAAGGGTGTGATAGGTTGTAAGGTGAATAGGAAGATGATGGATGAGGTAGTGGAATTGAAATTTTGCTGAAATGCAAAATTCAAATACCTTGACAGGTTTGGGAAAAAGCGTAAGCTATTTCGGTCCTCAAAGGCTATTCCACCATTCAATGTGATCATGGCTTATCTGGACCCTAACTCCCTATTGGCTGCCAAAAATCTACCAGTTTCAGTGTTAAAATGAACAATCTGTGATGCACTGTCTCCAATGCTGAAATCTTTCCAAAGGTGCAGTGCCTAGAACTGAGCACGTAGAAATATAGAGCGTTGAAGTAGAAATCATCCATTTGGTGTTTTGAGCCTGTCCCGCTACTTAACAAGATTGTGGCTGATCTGATTGCAGTCTCAACTTCACTTCCCTGCCTGCCCCTACATCAGCATTCTCCCCAATTTTCTCACCAGGTAGGTGGGCCTCCAAAGCTGATGTATAGCGGCAAAGTCCAGAACCAGAGGGCAATGCTGTGATTGGTGCGCCTAATCAGATCACCATGTGTGGAACATTGGAGCAGCTGCATGTGATGCTTATAGGGAACTTTGTCCCATATTCCCAGACTCTCTCATTAATCAAAAATCAATCTAACTCAGCCATCAAGTACTCTAGCTGTGATATGACCAGGATTTTTATTTCTTTTGACCCACAACAACTATCTGTTTGTATTCAGTTCCTTCAGTTATATAATGGTGAGCACTCCGATAATCTTTCATATGATGTTTTGTACCTGTTCATAACATTTTAATGATCTGTGTTCTGAGAGTCTCCAAGTCACTTTGGACCTCCTATGTTTTCAACTTTCGGGTAATATTCTATTTATCATTTCTAGTTTCAAAATAGTTCAACTCATATTTGACAGCATTGAAATCCAATATTTCATGCAAATGTGGAAATTTTGGTAATGCAGAGGAATGATGGACCTTGGAAACATTAGACATGTGAAAATCTTAGGGACTTGACAGAGTAGATACAGTGATGGTGCTTTTTCCCTTGTGGGAGAGTCTTGGATCATAGGGCATAACCTCAGAGGCAAGGATTCCCCGTTTAAAACAGGCATGAGGAGGAATTTTCTGGTTCATAGGGTAGACAATCTATGGAATTCTTTACTATAGAGGATTGTAAATGCTGACCTATGAAGTATATTCAAGACTGAGGTAGACAATTAGTCAGGGCATCGAAGGGTATAGAGAAAATTTTGAAAAATGGATTTGAGGATTATCACATCAACTGTGATAGCATGGACTGGCAGAGTAGACTTGATGGGCTGAGTGGTCCACTTCTGCTCTTAGGTCTTTTGGTCCTATGAGGCACACAGATCTGTGAGGGATTTATGAAAGAGAATATGGACTAAATGAGAGTGTCCTGAGACATGTCTTGTGCATGAAAAGATAAGAGAAAAATGTGTTTTTGGGTATGCGAGATAGAGGAAGGTGTGCTTTGTGTGTACGTATGTGAATGTGTATTCAAAACCAGGGAAGATTGTGTTTATTTTTGTGCAAGACCAAGGAGAATCTTTGTAAAGGAAAGAGACTGTCTGGAGCCAGCATAGGAAAGTACTTCAGTCTTGATCAATTAGGGCCAATTGTTTTGCTTACGCAATGGGCAGTCTTAATCTGAAAGGAAAGTAGTGACTTGTTACTTCAACTAAAAAAATTTTTCATACTTATATGTTTAAGTTTTTTACGTTTCTCTCTTTTAATTAAAAGTGCACCTTGAATTTGTAAATTTAGATTCAGGGTGTCAGTGAAAGGGTTAACTTAAGAAAGGAAAGTTGATCATAAGTCTAGTTATTTTATACAGTGTGTTCAAACAATGCGTAGTTATAAGAAGGGGAAGGTAGCATTGTTTGACTTATTGTATAATGGTATACTCTTTCTTACTTAAGCCTATTCAATAAGAAAAGGAAACTCTCATGTGAAACTGCTGAACAGGAAATGTTCCATTCCTGTAAATGAAGTATGCCACTTTGTCATCACATGACTAAATTCACTTAAAACAATAAGTGCTTCCTGATAACAGGGGTCTGAACAAGTGTGTGAATATTGGGAAAAAGGGATCAGCTTATCCAAACATTTTGATAGGAACATTCAGAAGAACTTAACAAGGTTCTTGTAAATATTTCTTCTCAAGTCCAACCAGAAGTCTTTTTGAGATAGCAAGAACGGCAGATGCTGGAGTCAGAGATAACCCTTCAGAAGGGTCCCGACCCAAAATATCAACGTTCCTGCTCCTCTGATACTGCCTGGCCTGCTGTGTTTCTCTAGCTCCGCACTGAGTTATCTCAGAACTCTTTTTGTATGTCTTGGTTTTTTAATGTTAATTTTGATCACCACAGACTATTAAATGCGCCAGACATGATCATGTTCCATGACTGTGGAAAACAGTCTCATGAATGTAAGGCAACATTAGGAAGGAACCGTAATTTCTTATTAGAGACAACAAGGTGCAGGGCTGGATGAACACAGCAGGCCAAGCAGCATCATAGGAGCAGAAAGGCTGGAA
>NW_025980796.1:0-5555 GCF_021869965.1 Rhincodon typus | reverse complement strand
TTTAGGTTAGATGGGCTTCAGATTGGTTTCACAGGTCGGCGCAACATCGAGGGCCGAAGGGCCTGTACTGCGCTGTAATGTTCTATGTTCTATGTTCTGCAATTGGTCCTGAGAATGATGTCCTAGACCCAACTATCTTCAGCTACTTCATTAGACCTCCATTGTAAGGTCAGAAATGGGGACATTGATTAACAAGTGGATCAAAGGTTGCAGGGAGAAGGCCAGAGAATGCAATTGAGAAACATATCATCCATGATCGAATGGCAGAGCAGACTCGATGGCCCAGATATTCCTATATATTATGGTCTTGAGGACATTCACTGATTATTGCACAATATTCAGCACCATTTGTGACTCCTCAGATACTGAAGTAGTCTATGTCCAAATGCAGCAAGACCTGGACAATATTCAAGTTTGTACTGACAGATTGCACCTATCATTCATGCCACATAAAGTGCCAAGCAATGCCATTTCTAACAAGAGAGAATCTAACCATTATTCCTTGACATTCAATGGCATTCACAAGTATTATGAATTGATTGATGGTCAAATTCTCTGTATTGTTTCCTACAGTCTGAGGGTTGCAGTCATCCAAGAAGGCAGTTCACCACCAACTGGAGTTGGACAATAAATGGTGGCATAGCCAGCGACTTTCACATCCCATGAATGAACAGAAAAATAGAATGACCCTAGGTTTATAGGTCTTATTTCATCACAGATAAAACAACATTAGTCACTGCAAACAGCATTCTGATAATAGAAATGAAAATTTGTACCAAGTTTCTTAAATTGTAAAACTGAAGACAGCCTGCTCGAAAACATCATCGTTATTCCCCCTCCGAGACCCGAGTTGTCTTCACATTAGATACTAATATCAAAGTTGATCTTTTAAAATTATTCTTCGAATGTCAAACATTCAGGATATTTGGATAGAATGATTTCTGAGAAGAACACTGAGACATTCTTAGCAACTTGAATGAAACAGCTTATTCTGGGCGAGAATATTGGCCATCGATTGAGAGAAGAGGGTTTGCTGAGATTCAGGGTGTCGACCAGCCTGGGGAAGGTTTTCTCTTCAGCCTGGGGGAGCCCTCTTCAACTTCAGAACCTGTACAATAAACACCAAATAAAAATCCAAAGTCATGGAGACAGTTAGATCACCTTCACACGCAGCTCATACTGACCACCCTCTGCAACATCTCTCTGCCTCATTTAATCAGCTTATAGGTCATCCCTTCACTTGATATTCAAGTTGGTACTATACTCACACCATCTGACACTTTTAATCACGTGCAGAGATTTATTATTTGATACTCCACTCACACAATTTGTATCATTTTTTGATATTGCTGCCTATAAATTATATGTCTGTGTGCTCCCTCTCACTTCACCTAATGAATGGGCTACCTTCCAAAAGCTTGTGATTTCTAATAAACCGATTGGACTATAATCTGGTGTTGTGTGACTCCTGACTTTGTCCACCCTTAGTACAGCACGGGCACCTCCACATCGTGGAATATACACAGAAGTTTTACCTGGAGCTGCACAGGCTCCAGCTGCAAGTGTTCCTCCAGAGCAGAGGTGGCGCTGTCAGTGGTGGTGCAGGGCGGCTCCGGCTCCGCCGCTGTCGACGAGAAGGGGTTGGCGACGGGACGGGGACAGGGCTAATTAATGCCCGGTACGTTGGCTCCTGCTTGGCGGTGAGAGCTTGGCTGTTGGTGGTGACTCTGCAACGGGCTCCCGGGGCCTGGGTGAGGCGATGGCGGCGTTTCCGGGCCGTGCCCTTTCCTCGGGCCCAGTGCGGGAGATCATAGGGTTCCTCCCCCCCCCCCCTCCCCCTCCCCCTCCCCCACCCTCCCCCTACCCCCCCCCCCCCCCCGACCCCCCCCCCCCCCCACCCCCCGACTCCCCGACTCTGACTTCCCTCCCCTGCTGATCTGCAGCTGATCGTGGCCCCGCTCACCCAACCTAACCCAACCTTTGATTCGCCTGGCCGCGTTTCTGAGATCTGTTCGGGGGTGGGGTGAAATGCGGCGTTCTGATCTCTCTGAATGTCTGACTGAGGCTTCATGTTGCTCTGTGACTTTTCTCTCGGGAAATTACTTTGATTTCCCCGGGTGTCTTTTGGGAGTGAGATCTGGCGGGAGTAATATGCCCACATTTAGGTTTGACTGAGTGAACTAGTTTGTTCTGCCACTTCATGTTTCTGTAACTTTTGCTTCGGTCTTTTTGATCCACTCGAATATACGAGAACAGGGATGTGTCTGATTTAAGAATATTAACTCAACCTTCGTACAGTTGTGTGAGTGCCTTAATGTTTGCATGTCCACAGCAGCTGAATAATAGAGAACTGTTGTATATGTGGTCATTGTGAGACGTAGGCTTTAGCGGTGATTCTTTTTTCAAGTAATTGTGAGTCACAATAATGATTTGCATGTGTATTTGAATAAGTTTTATAAGGGGAAAGAAAAGGTTATCAAATGGCTGACCACTATTATATTTCAGAAACTATGGATTGTAATTTATAGCCAGCAGGCCAGAGTAATATTTCTGATTTTACTCGATAAAAAATGACTGAAGGATTGTTGCTGCTGTGTAAATTTGATTAGTGTTATGGCCGTCTTTGTTTTCCTAATGAAATGGCGGCTACGTTTATAAAATGTTTAGGTGCTTAAATGAATTGAGAACTTCGTAGACTTGCTGGCCTTGTACTGAACCAGGTATAAACCCGAAATGTTGAAAGACATTCTAGTAGACATGTTCAGCAGTTGTTGACTTTGGTGTTTGGAAGTCAAATCCAAGTCATATGAGCACCTCTGCGTTGACTGGCTGATGTTAATGCAGGACGGACAGAGCAAGGTAATCCAAATCTTCTGGCCCGCTATACCATGAGAGCCCCTTTGCGATCTGATTTTGTGCTAACTGAGCAACCATTAGTTATGTTGCAACAGCTCTAACAAAAATATTCTAATCATGATGAATTTTATTAAAATATATATGGAAAAAAGCTACTACTTTTTATGGAGATTTTGGATATGTAGCAATGCTGCAGTTTGCATAGTGTGTTCCAACAGCTATGACATTTTTTTGTGCATTAATTAAATAATTGAATAGGAAAGGTTTTGAGGGATATGGGCCAAATGCAGGCAAGTGGGGCTAGTTTAGTTTGGGAAACTTGGTCAGCCTGATGGGTTGGACCAAAACCATTGTTTCTGTGCTGTATGACTCTGACTCTAATCTCAGGAACTCATAATGTGAAAAAAACAAGAGTAGGTAATTATGATAAATACAGAATTACTAATGGAATTCTCATTGGTGGAGAATGTTAAATAACAATGGGGTGTGTGATAAGTTCATGATTTGAATAATTCTATTAAATCTCTTTTTTGATCGAAGTCTGTCCACAGAGCTGAAAATTGAGATTTTTAGTCAGTCTGTTCAGACATGGTATGACACACTTTTGGAGCAGATGGGCCTTGAGTTAGGACCCTCTGGCCCAGAGATAGGGACACTATACAACAATATATTATTGAACTGATAGTTTCATGGTCATCACTACTGGGGCCAGTTTTCAATTCTAGATCTTATTTATTTAAATTTGACCTGCTGCCCTTGTTGAGATTTGTCCATAAAGCATTAGCTTGGGTGTTTTAGAGTATCACTCCAGAGACATTGCCATGAGGCCACCATCTCTCCTAGATATTTTTTTAAATCGACCTGTTCATATATGATAGGACACATGTCTGGCACAGGTGGGACTTAGACTTCGGACTGAGGGGTAGGGATTCCCATAAACCTCCTTGATACCTTTTTTAAAGTCTGATACCCATAATTGCGCACAATACTCTAGGTAGGGCCTAACCTGTGATTTTTGGGGGTGTAGAATAACTTTTGTTTTAACCCTATGCCTCATTAGTAAAGCCAAAGGTCCTATTATCCCTTTTTTTATACAATGGCCTTCTCACCTTCACAGGGTTTGTGCACATACCACCACTCTTCCTCTTTTTTTTGACCAAAATTTGTTCTTTCAAGCCTCTGTTAAATTTAATCACTTTGTGATCACCCGCTTCATCAATCTGCTGTCCTTAGGCTTGTTTATATTTTATTTGCTTGTGGGACTTGTGCATCGCTGGGAGGCCAGTATTTATTGCCTGTCCTCAGTTCTCCTTAAGAAGCTGGTGGTCAGTCAATGTGCTGTAGGTTGACCCACAGCGCCATTGGGGAGTGATTTCGGGATTTTCACCCAGCGACAGTAAAGGAATGGCAATATAGTTCCAAGTCATTCTCATTGTTTACTACACATTTGAGTTTTATGCCATACGTAAATTTTGAAATTATTCCCTGCATATTCAAGTTGGGATAGTTAATGCATATCAAAAAGAGCAGAGGTTTGAATGTTGACCCCTGGATAACACCACTGTAATTTAACTCTGGTCTAAAAATACAACTGTTCACCATTGTTTTCTGTTTTTGTTGCATTGCCTATAACTAAGACTTTAGAACTGTGTGGTGATACATTATTAGTAGGAAGAATATGGACAGACAGTATAGGGTATAGACAATATAGAGGGTGTAGGAGCAGAGGGTCTCAGGTGTGTGTATATGTGTATAGATTACTGAAGGCAGCAGGACAGTTTGAGAGAGTAGTTAATAATGCATTCTACATCCTGGGCTTTATTAATGAGGGCATAAAGTACATCAGCAAGGAGGTTATACTGAACTTATTCAAGGCTCTGGTTAGTCCTCAGCTGGAGTTATGTATGCAGTTCTGGCACCACATATAAGAAGGATGTGAACATCTAGCAGAGACTGATTTACAGGAATGATTCCTGTGATGAGGAACCTCAGTTATGAGGCTAGACTGGAGAGGTTGGGACTGTTCTCGAGAGAAGACAGCTAAGTGGAAATCTGGACAGTAGTTTTCAAAATCATAAGAGATCTGGATAAAATAGATAGGGAGAAACTGTTCCCACTTGTAAAAGGATTGAGAATGAGAAAGCACAGATTTTAAAGTTATTTACAGACTTAGCAAATGTAATGTGAGAAAAAGTCTTTATCACTCAGTGGTTTGGGTCTGGTCTGTTATGTCTGGAGCAGAGCGACTTAAGGCATTCCAGAAAATGCTAGATGATTATTTGAATAGAACCAATGTGGAAGGCAATAGACAAGTGAATAATGAAGTTGTAATGCTCCTTGGTTAGTCAATGAAGATACAGTGGGCTGAATGGTCTCACCACATAATGATTTGGTGAATAGGACTTAAACTAAAAGAGTTGGGAAGGTTCAGATGAATGGCCATTTAAACAATAAAGAGAAAAATTGAGACAATAGAACAAAGTGGCTATACTTACAATGTTTAAAAGACATTTGAATAAATACATGAAGAGGAAAGGCTTAGAGGGATATGGGCCAGGAGCAGGCACGTGGGCCTAGTTTAGAGATAGCAGGAACTGCAGATGCTGGAAAATCTGAGATAACAAGGTGTAGAGCTGGATGAACACAGCAGGCCAAGCAGCATCAGAGGAGCAGGAAGGCTGACGTTTCGGGACTAGACC
>NW_025980795.1:0-5556 GCF_021869965.1 Rhincodon typus | reverse complement strand
AGCACTTCAGAAATCCAAAATCTGAACTTCACGAAATGACTCAAGTTTTGATGTTGGTTTGACTAACATGCTTATTTCAGTGAGATAAGCACTTCAGAAATCAAAAATCTCAACTTCACCAAATGACTCAATTTTGATGTTGTTTTGACCAAAGTGCTTGTTTCAGCGAGATAAGCATATCAGAACACTAAAATCTCACCTTCACCAGATAACCTAACTTTTGATGCTGGTTACATTAAAATGCTAATTTCAGCGAGTTGAACACCTCAGAAGCGAAAAATCTGAACTTCACCAAAAAAGCTTGATTTTTGATTCTGGTTGGACTGAAATGCATATTTCTTCGAGTTAAGCACTTCAGAAGATCAAAATCGCAAATTCACCAAATGACTCAACTTTTGATGTTGTTTTGACTGACATGCTTATTTCAGTGGGATAAGCACTTCAGAAGTCAAAAATCTCAACTGCATCAAATGACTTAATTTTTAATGCTGTTTTAACTAGCATGCTTATTTCAGTACGATAGGCAAGTCAGAAATCCAAAATCTGAACTTCACGAAATGACTCAAGTTTTGATGTTGGTTTGACTAACATGCTTATTTCAGTGAGATAAGCAGATCAGAAGACTAAAATCTCAACTTCACCAAAGCACCTAACTTTGGACGCTGGTTGGACTAAAATGCTTTTTTTCAGTGAGATAAGCACTTCAGAAATCAAAAATCGCAGCTGCACCATCTGACTTAATTTTTGATGATGTTTTGACATACATGCTTATTTAACTCAGATAAGCACTTCAGAATACCAATATCACACTCCACCAAAAATGTTAGTTTTTGATGTTGGTTTGAATGACATGCTTATTTCAGCGAGTTGAGCTCTTCAGAAGGCTAAAATCTCAACATTCACCATATGACACAACTTTTCATGCTTTTTGGTTTAAAATACTTATTTCAGCGAGTTATGTTCTTCAGAACACCAATACCTGAACTTCACCAAATGACTCCAGTCTTGGTGATGGTTTGACCACCATGCTTATTTCAGAGAGTTAAGCACTTCAGACGCCTAAAATCTCAACTTCACGAAATTACTCCTCTTTTGATGCTGTTTGGAATAAAATGATTATTTCAGCCACTTAAGCACTTCTGAAGAACAACATCTGAACTTCACAAAATGACGCAACTTTTGATGCTGTTTGTTTTAATATACTTATTTCAGCGAGTTCAGCTCTTCAGAACACCAAAACCTGAACTTCACCAACTGACTCTAGTTTTGATGATGGTTTGACTACCATGCTTATTTGAGTGAGATAAGCATTTCAGAAGTCAAAAATCTCAACTTCACCAAATGACTCAACGTTTGATGTTGTTTTGACGAACGTGTTTGTTTCAGCGAGATAAGCAAATCAGAAGACTGAAATTTCAACTTTACCAAAGGACATAACTTTTGATGCTCTTTTGACTTAAATGCTTATTTCCGATAATGAGCACTGCGGAATTCAAAAATCTCAACTTTTTCAAAAGACTTGATTCTTGATGCTGGTTAGTCTGAAATGCTTATTTCGGTGAGTTAAGCGCTCGAGAACTAAAATCTGATTTTAACCAAATGACTCAATTTCTCATGTTATTTAGACTAACATGCTTATTTGAGTGAGATAAGGACTTCAGAAGTCAAAAATTTCAACTTCACCAAATGACTAAGCTTTTGATGTTGTCTTGAATAACATGCTTATTTCAGCGATTTAAGCTCTTCAGAAGATCAAAATCTCAACTTCACCAAATTACACAGCTTCTGATGTTGTTTTGACTAACGTGCTTATTGCAGCGAAATAAGCATGACAGAAGAGCCAAATGTCGACTTCAGCAAGACACTCAACTTTTTATGCTGTTTTGACAACATGCTTTTATTTCAGAAAGATAAGCACTTCAGAAGACCAAAATCTGAACTTCATCAAATGACTCAAATGTTGATGTTGGATTGATTAACATGCTTATTTCAGCGATTTTAGCACTTCAGAAGTCAAAAATCTCAACTTCAACAAATGACTCAACTTCTGATGTTGTTTTGACTAACATGCTTATTTCAGCGCATTAAGCCATTCAGAAGGCTAAAATCTCAACTTCACCAAATTACTCCTCTTTTGATGCTGTTTGGAATAAAATGCTTATTTCAGCCAGTTAAGCACTTATGAAGAACAAAATCTGAACTTCACAAAATGACTCAAGTTTTGATGTTTGTTTGGCTAACATGCTTATGTCAGTGATATACTTCAGGAGTCAAAAATCTCAACTTCACCAAATTATTAAATATTAATGCTGTTTTGACGAGCACGCTTATTTCACTCAGAAAAGCACATCGGAAGACCAAAATCTCAACTTCAACACGACGCTCAACTTTTGATGTTCTTTTAACTAAAATGCTTATTTCATTGAGATGAGCAGTTCAGAAGACCAAAATCTGAACTTCACCAAATGACTCAAGTTTTGATGTTGCTTGGACTAACATGCTTATTTCAGCGATTAAGTACTTCAGAAATCAAAAATCTCAACTTCACCAATTGACTCAACTTTTGATGTTGTTTTAACTAACATGTTTATTTCAGCGAGATAAGCATATCAGAAGAATAAAATCTCAACTTCAAGAAAGCACCTAACTTTGGAAACTGATCGGACTAAAATGCTTTTTTCAGTGAGATAAGCACTTCAGAAGACCAAAACCTGAACTTCACCAAATGACTCAAGTTTTGATTTTGCTGAGACGAACATGCTTAATTGAGTCAGACAAGCACATCAAAAGGCAAATATCTCAACTTCACCAAATGACTTAATTATTCATGCTGTTTTGACTAACATGCTTATTTCAGTGAGATAAGCACTGCAGAAAACCAAATGTGAACTTCACCAAATGACTCAAGTTTTGAAGTTGGTTTGACTGACATGATTATTTCAGTGAGATAAGCACTTCAGAAATCAAAAATCTCAACTTCACCATCTGACTTAATTTTTGATGGTGTTTTGACTAACATGCTCATTGAGCTCAGATAAGCACTTCAGAATACCAATATCTCACTCAACCAAAAATGTTAGTTTTTGATGTTGGTTTGAATGACATGCTTATTTCAGCGAGTTGAGCTCTTCAGAAGGCGAAAATCTCAACTTCACCATATGACAGAACTTTTCATGCTTGTTGGTTAAAAATACTTATTTCAGCGAGTTAAGCTCTTCAGAACAGCATTACGTGAACTTCACCAGATGACTCCAGTTTTGATGATGGTTTGACCAACATGCTCATTTCAGCAAGTTAAGCACTTCAGAAGGCTAAAATCTCAACTTCAACAAATGATATAACTTTTGATGCTGGTTGTTTGAAAATACTTATTTCATCGAGTTAAGCCCTTCAGATCACCAAAACCTGAACTTCACCAAATGACTCTAGTATTGATGATGGTTTGACTAACATGCTTATTTGAGTGAGATAAGGACTTTTTAAGTAAAAAATTTCAACTTCACCAAATGACTAAACTTTTGATAATGTCTTGAATAACATGCTTATTTCAGCGATTTAAGCTCTTCAGAAGATCAAAATCTCAACTTCACCAAATGACACAACTTCTGATGTTATTTTGACCAACGTGCTTATTTCAGCGAAATGATAATGGCAGAAGACCCAAATGTCGACTTCAGCAAGACACTAAACATTTTATGTTGTTTTGACAACATGCTTTTTTGCAGAAAGATAAGCACTTCCGAAGACCAAAATCTGAACTTCACCAAAAGACTCAAATGTTGATGTTGGATTGATTAACATGCTTATTTCAGCGATTTAAGCACTTCAGAAGTCAAAAATCTCAACTTCACCAAATGACTCAACTTCTGATGTTGTTTTGACTAACATGCTTATTTCAGCGCGTTAAGCCATTCAGAAGGCTAAAATCTCAACTTCACGAAATTACTCCTCTTTTGATGCTGTTTACATTAAAATGCTTATTTCAGCCAGTTAAGCACTTGAGAAGAACAAAATCTGAACTTCACAAAATGACTCAAGTTTCGATATTTGTTTGGCTAACATGCTTATTTCAGTGAGATGAGCACTTCAGAAGTCAAAAATCTCAACTTCACCAAATGACTTAATTATTGATGCTGTTTTGACTAACACACTTATTTCACTCAGGTAAGCACATCGGAAGACCAATCTCAACTTCACCAAATCACATAATTTTTGATGCCAGTTGTATTAAAATTCTTATTTCAGCGAGATAAGCACTTCAGAAGACAAAAAATCGTATCTTCACGAAACGACTCAATTTTTGATGTTAGTTTGACTAACATTATCATTTCAGCGAGTTAAGCATTTCAGAAGACCAAAATCTCAACTTCAACACGACACTCAACTTTTGATGTTCTTTTGACTAACATGCTTATTTCATTGAGATCAGCAGTTCAGAACACCAAAATCTGAACTTCACCGAATGAGTCAAGTTTTGATGTTGCTTGGACTAACATGCTTATTTCAGCGATTAAGTACTTCGGGAATCAAAAATCTCAACTTCACCAATTGACTCAACTTTTGATGTTGTTTTAACTAACATGCTTATTTCAGCGAGATAAGCATATCAGAAGAATAAAATCTCAACTTCGCCAAATGACCTAACAATTTATGCTGGTTTGACTGATATGCTTATTTCAGTGAGTTAAGCACCTCAGAAGCCAAAAATCTGAACTTCACCAAATGACTTGATGTTTGATTCGGGTGGGACCAAAATGCTTATTTCAGGGTGTTGAGCACATCAGAAGACCAATATCTCACTCCACCAAATGAGATAGTTTTTCATGTTGGTTTGCGTGACATGCTTATTTCATTGAGAGAAGACTTTCAGAAGATCAAAATCTCAACGTCACCAAATGAGTCAACTATTGATGTTGTTTTGACTAACATGTTTACATCAGCGAGCGAAGTGTTTCATAATGCTAAAATTTCAACTTCACCAAAAGACTGAACTTTTGACACTGGTTGCAATAAAATGCTTATTTCAGCGAGTTAGGCACTTGAGGAGACCGGAATCTGAACTTCACCAATTGACTTAATTTTTTTTATGCTGTTTTGACTAACATGCTTATTTCTCTCAGATAAGCACTTCAGAAGACCAAAACCTGAACTTCAACAAATGACTCAAGTTTTGATGTTGGTGAGACTAACATGCTTATTTCCGTGAGATGAGCACTTCAGAAGTCAAAAATCTCAACTGCACCAAATGACTTAATTTTTAATGCTGTTTTAACTGGCATGCTTATTTCAGTACGATAAGCACTTCAGAAATCCAAAATCTGAACTTCACGAAATGACTCAAGTTTTGATGTTGGTTTGACTAACATGCTTATTTCAGTGAGATAAGCACTTCAGAAATCAAAAATCTCAACTTCACCAAATGACTCAATTTTGATGTTGTTTTGACCAAAGTGCTTGTTTCAGCGAGATAAGCATATCAGAACACTAAAATCTCACCTTCACCAGATAACCTAACTTTTGATGCTGGTTACATTAAAATGCTAATTTCAGCGAGTT
>NW_025980794.1:0-5556 GCF_021869965.1 Rhincodon typus | reverse complement strand
CTGTTTGTTTCCTCTCCACCTATCCTCTCCTCTATCCCTCTTCTATCAGCCTCCCACTCTCTCCCTATTTATTTCAAAACCCCCTTCCTCTCCCCCTTTTCTGATGAAGGGTCTAGGCCCGAAACGTCAGCCTCTCTGCTCCTATGATGCTGCTTGGCCTGCTGTGTTCATCCAGCCCTGCACCTTGTTGTCTCTCTTCTTCAGGGTTAAAGTTAGTTTTGATGATAGAATAGAAACACAGCTCCTGACCTCGGGAAGAACTGAACAATTCTCTCTCTATGTATCTCGTTCCTGGCTCCAAGCTGTTCAATTACTTGGGAATGAAAAGCAAAGTTTTTGGCAGCCAAAAAGATTTCTGTCATTGATTTTGGTCACTAGTCCATAGACCAATCATCTTCTTCTTGCCAAATAAAAGCTGCATCTGCATACTCCTTTGGGTCCTAATCATTTGCAACAAAAATTTCAATGACTGTTTGTTCTAACAGTTGTTTACACAATATTGGCATGGGTGTCAGGTTACTAGCTTTCAAAAAACACATTCACCTTTTCAAACACTAGATTTAAAACAATTCTTTCTTATTTCAGTTCATGGTTTTACTTAAAAAAAACATAGAAACAATTAAAAGGACATAGTCTTTACACTAAGGTGAGTGAGGAGCTAGTTTAACAGTATGTTGTTACAGTGTGACAACTTTTGCCATCAAGAGTCATTGAGGTAGAACCTATTGTAATTTTAAAAGAGAGGATTAATGTTTTAGATACAGAAACTTACAAGGCCAAGAGGAAGAGTACATGATAACAGGACTTGTTTTTGAGATAGCAAGAGCTGCAGATGCGGGAGTCAGAGATAACATAGTGTGGAGCTGGCAGCATCAGAGGAGCAGGAAAGCTGACGTTTCAGGTCAGGACTTTTCTTCATGAATGGGGAGGGGGATGGGAGCTCAGAAATAAATGGAGAGGAGGGGTGGGGCTGGGGAATGTAGGTGGGATAGTGATAGGTGGGTGTTGCTTGAGTATGTGTTCAAAGAGTTTCAGGGCCGAAGGGATTACCAGAGGGTTGCAGTGGGAGAGAAATCCATTGACGTCTTTCTGGAGGGAGGAGGATAACTTCTTCAAGGTGGGCATCCTTGGAAGAGGCTCCACAGTGGAGTTATAGCTCGCTCAGAGATAGCAAGAACTGCAGATGCTAACAGGACTTGTTTTTGACTGCTCTAGTTAAACACGAACAGAGACATGATGGGCAATGTGAACTTGCTACATTTTACTCCTAAGGCAGTTTATTTGCTGCTGAAAACTCCAAACCATGTCTTTGTTACCACTAAGCTTGGCTATTCTCAAACTTTTCTGGCTGACCTCCCATGTTCTCCTCTCTGTAAACTTGAAGCCACCTGAAACTCTGCTCCTTTTCCCCTAATTCACAACAAGTGTAGTTCAGCTTGCACTTTATAATCACTGACCTGTATTAGTTCATTGTAAGTTATCTCCTTATCTCTGTTCTAAATGAACAAAATATTATCCAGAGATCACAACCCCCTAGTTTTATGTTCTCCACATAGGGAAGCCAGCCTCTCAGCATCTACTGTGCCCAAGTTTCTCATGGTTTTATCAATTTCAGTGGTATTATTTTATATTCTTCTATGTACTGGTGTGAACAGACCATTCTCAGTCTCTCCTTTATCCTGCTGTCAATTTGTCTATCGTCCCAGCAGTCTTTGTTCTCATTCAAACCAATTCAAACCATTTGCAATTATCTATGATCTATAATTCATCTCTGTTACAGTCACATCCTTTGTCTTTGGTCAATGAACAACTCATAACCAATACCTAAAAGTGGGTGTGTGTGTGTGCGGTGGGTGGGGTGGCAGGGTAATTGTTCTTAACTTCAACATATACAGTCTACAGCTTCACAACTTTCATAACTAACATCACTGGATATTCACTTATCTTCCCTATCATCTACCTATGTCCTGCTGCAGTCTTTCAGAATCCTTTTCATTGTTTATTAAACCCCAACTTGATGTCCTGGTTTCAACAATGTTTCAACAATGTTTCAGTCCCCTTTATTTTGAATATTCTGAATACGAGTCGCCGCGATGGGAGATCCTGTGGCACATCACTTACTGCATCTTTGCAGTCTGAGGATGCATCAATGGCTTCTATCATTGCCTTCTACCAGCTTTCTATCCATATGGCTATGTGTGTCTTAGTTGCATCTGAAAGCATATTTCAGTTATTTAATAATGTGCAGGACTGATGTTAATAAAACATTCTGATAAAGATGATCCATAGGAATTCAAGGGGGTAGAAATAAGGAAGAAAAAGAAGCAGCAGATATACCACCATTCTATAAAGCTTATGTTTTAATATTTTCATGTTATAAACCTCATAGGCCTGTATTATCTACAACAGCGATCTTAAATCCTGGAGCACGACTACGAGTTCTGCCTATACAGTGTCATGCAAGTCCATTGGTAGTATAGGCACACTAATATCAGTGTTCTTGCTCAGGCCTATATCCTAACATTGAAGCATTGACCACGCCTGATCAGCTCTGCTAGGGGAGTGGTGTGGAGGGAAGTGGGGTGCGGGGAGTTGCCTCATCAACAGCATGTTTGACACGAGACTCTCAAAACAATCACTCTACTTGGATCTTTGACTCAGCAGATGAATGCGAGGAAGGCAGTGGAAACACTTCAAGGACTTGAAGAATCCTTGAAAAAATGGACATTCCCATTGACACCTGAGAAACCCCAGCCCAAGACCACCGGACATGGAGGGAAAGCATCTGGGATGGATCTTCACACTTCGAATCTCATTGGCGATAGCAAACTGAAATCTAGCATCAACAAAGAATGTAAAGAATGAGTAACCAGACATCCCACGCTCCCATTCCCCCCACACTGTCTGTCCCACTTGTGACAGAGTCTGTAGGTGGTGCATAAAACATTTCAGTCACTTGGGAACTCATTTGTAAGGTTGAAGCAAGGCATTCTTGAGCATAACGGCCTGTCCAGGTAAAGAAAATTTGCATCTGGCACTAATTTACGCTCTGCTAACTATTTTACGTTCTCCTTCAATCTCCTATATTCTTCCTCAGAATTTGCCTTTCCCATTGACTTCACACCAATAGTCTAAGATCACTTCTCTTATGCCTATGTCCAACTCATTTATGTAAATACAAATGTGTGGGGTCACTTCAATTGGTGGGAAAATGAAATGATCAAACTCACTGCCAAGTCTTCCACTCCACCCCATTTTGTCTCCTATGAAAGTCAATTGAAAATAAAGGCAAGCAGTATGTTTAAATGATGGCCAATCCCATCATGGCAGTGTGTCACGAGAAGACTTAGATTAAAGTTAACACACTACCCACAGGCTGTCAAACTGAAGCATATTCACTTATTACCTAATCATTTAGCCTTGTCTATCAGCCACAGTTTTATTCAGGACACTATATTTCCTTTTATGTACGGTGCCTTGAGTTTCAGAACAAGCCTGTTGTGTGGTACCTCATTAATTGTCTTCTGAGGATCTATATGTAACATGCTTGCGTTCTGGAATCTTAAAAGACAGGGACTCATAGTGTTTTGAAAAATCTAAATATTCAAATATAGCCAGACTAACACAAATCTACACTGACAGTTCTTGACAGTCAATTCATTTTCAAATCTGTACTACTACCACTAAAGTAAGGCTACTATTTTACAATTATTTAACTGAGATATTTTGGTCTTTCTTCAATATTGAGGTAACATTTATCATCAGAGATAGTAGGAACTGCGATAGTAGCAACTGCAGGAAGTGCTACACCTGCCCCTACACCTCCCCCCTCACCCCCATCCCAGGCCCCAAGAAGACCTTCCACATCAAGCAGATGTTCACGTGCACATCTGCTAATGTGGTATACTGTATCCGCTGTTCTAGATGTGGCCTCCTCTATATCGGGGAAACCAAGCAGAGGCTTGGGGACTGCTTTGCGGAACACCTATGCTTGGTTCGCATTAAACAACTGCACCTCCCAGTCGTGAACCATTTCAACTCCCCCTCCCATTCCTTAGACGACATGTCCATCCTGGGCCTCCTGCAGTGCCACAACGATGCCACCCGAAGGTTGCAGGAGCAGCACCTCATATTTTGCTTGGGAACCCTGCAGCCCAATGGTACTAATGTGGACTTCACAAGCTTCAAAATCTCCCCTCCCCCTACCGCATCCCAAAACCAGCCCAGCTTGTCCCCGCCTCCCTAACCTGTCCTTTCTCCCACCTATCCCCTCCTCCCACCTCAAGCCCCACCCCCATTTCCTACCTACTAGCCTCAACCCGCCCCCTTGACCTGTCCGTCCTCCCTAGACTGACCTATCCCCTCCCTAACTCCCACCTCTCTGACCTGTCCGTGTCCTCTCCACCTATCTTCTCCTTTATCCATCTTCTATCCATCTCCCCTCCCTCCCTATTTATTTCAGAACCTCCTTCCCCTCCCCCATTTCTGAAGAAGGGTCTAGGCCCGAAATGATAGCTTTCCTGCTCCTCTGATGCTGCTTGGCCTGCTGTGTTCATCCAGCTCTACACCTTGTTATCTAACATTTATCATCACTTGGTCATGTGGGTGTGGTTGGTGTGTAGACCTACAAGAGTGAGGAGTAAGAGTGCGGTTTCTATGTATGTGGTGGGGTGGGATGTGATGTCTCCCTGTTTGTGCAGAATGTAATCATTATAACATAGTCAAGAGTTCACTGGTCCCTGCCATTGCAGCCTTGGAGTTCATGTCCCCAAAATGTCAGCTTGTAATCCTGCTTGGAGTCTTGAACCCAGGTTTAAGGAGCCCTCCTCTGCCAAGTAGGGAGCTGGTGGCTCTTATCAGTCTTATAGCTGTCAGTTTCAGCTTTGTGGAATTCTTTGCAATTATTTATGTTTTTTTTTCTCTCAATGTCTGGTTGCTATCTTCTCTAATGTGGTTTCCTTCACTTTGCAAAATATTTTTTTGTGATTCCTTGTCCAGTCCTTTGGAGATGTTGATCAATTGCTGACGAATTCCCTCAAGGGCCCCCTCTCCTTCTGCAAGTGGATAGATTTAGTCATATTCCAAAGATGGATGCATAAAATCAAACATGCATTCTGCACTGTCACCCTTATTTCTTGCTCTGTGAAGGACAACTTCAAGAATTGGTTGGTTTGATATGTCATTTTTCAGACAGCTCTGACAGGTTATTGCTCCACTGCTTGTGGAAGTCAAAAGCTTCTTCTCCAGCTTGCTGAGCTGGTTAATAGCGATTATAGCTGGTCTTTGCAGAATGAATGGCTTGTTTTACTGTTGACAGAAAGGGAAACCACACAGAACTGAAAAACATTCCACATGCAGCTCAGTAGTAATTGCTATTCGACATGCTTAAACACCCAAAAACTCAGTCCAAAAATATTGTTTGCTATGCCTTGCTCTGAAAACTTTACAATGACGTCTGATACATTTTCATCATTTGTTGTTCAAACAATGTTATGTGCATTAGAAAATATTAAGAAAACAAAATATCTTTCAAAATCTTCTCACAGGCACAGACTA
>NW_025980793.1:0-5556 GCF_021869965.1 Rhincodon typus | reverse complement strand
GGGGGTGTGTGCGGGTGTTTCAAGGTGCAGGGGAGGTGTCGAGGGTGTGTGCAGCTATTTGCAGGCGTGGGCCTGGGCCTGGGCCTGGGTCCGGGCCCACATATTTTTGGGGGAGGGGCCTGGAGTTTGCAGGTATTTGCAGGGGTGGGTTGCTTGGGCTGTGCAAAAGTATTTGCAGGGGAGGGGGAATCTGTGTGTGTGTGTGTGTGTGTGTGTGTGTGTGTGTGTGTGTGTGTGTGTGTGTGTGTGTGTGTGTGTATATATACACAGGGATAGTGGGGAGGGAAAAAGGGGCCTGGTGTGTGTGCAAGCATTTGCAGTTTGTAACTGAATTGCTTCATCTCAGAAATGACCAGGCCTGTGATTGTAACATGTAGACACCAGGAGCTGTAATAAATGTGTACTGAAACTTTCTGTACCATGTTATTCATGTCTCGTTCATTATATTATGTTATACCACCTCTGCTGAAGGTAAAAAATGCCCATCAGTGTATTGATCATGAAGGCAGGACAGATCGAAAGCCATCAGACATTAATAACACCTACAAACGCAGGCACACCAGGGCTGGTGTCAGTCCCTAACTGTGAAGTCTGTATCTTCAGTTCCTTGTCAATCCCTTCACAAACTAACACCATACAGCAGTCATTCCACACCAAGTATTCACCTTTACATCAGCCCATTTATTTTCAGTGTCAACTCTTCTGCTCGCTAATGACCAGAGAAATGCTGTCCGAGTGGATTAAACGTTTGCCCTTTGAATGTCGAGGGCAGCGATTGCTTGGCCACAGTATTGACCTGGAGCCTGTCATTCCTATAGATTCAGCATTCTTCAAATTATCAGGTTTATTGACCATAGTTACACGGGTTCTTCAGGAATCTGCTTGTATTTGTAGGAGCCAATGAAAAGTGCCAGTGTCTCCATCCAGGAAGCCATGGAAAGATGATCAGCAAGAGTGGGCATAAACTCTACACAGAGCATTGAACGTCCCCACCTAAAAAAAACAGTGGGGACTACTCAAATACATATTCAAGTTGTCTAAGCCTTTCTCCCCGCTATGGTCCTCCTTCTACTTTATCTCCATTTCCCTCCTTGTCCAGGTCCCTGCACATTCCCTCCCTAATGGCATTGTGGGTACACCAACAGCACATAGGCTGCAGTGGTTCAAGAAGGCAGCTCACCATCACCTTCTCAAGGGGCAGGCAATAAATACTGGGCCTGCAAGTGAATAAAGAAAAGGCAAATATTGGTGTGTGAGACCACTACCATCGCCACTACCCTCTCTTCAAAAAGATCACCTGCTCTTTTGTTGTGTTCCTCAGAGCCCTTTAAAAGCTTTTCAACCTTGTATCCAATGGCTGGTTGTAAATTACAAGTGAATCTGCTCTCAACATCACCATCACATTCCAGATTGTAGCAGCTCACTCTGTAAAGAAGATGTTCCAATCTCCCCTACACAATTATTTATTTTTAATTAATTATCGTATCCACTGGTTACTCATCTTCCTCCTACTGAAAGCAATCTCTCCCTTGTATGCCAACAAAACATCTCATCATATTAAACAGTTCTATTACACAACACCGAAGCCCCTGGTAAATTTCCTCCGCACTTTCACCAAGGCTTTAACATCCTTCCTAAAAGACCAGGACTGGTTTCAATATTCTATGGTGGGACAAATGTGAAAATGTGACAAAGATTTCACAATGTCTCAAACCACATTCCAGTGATGAGGTTTTTGGAGTGCAGTTACTGTTGTGATGAGGGAAACATATTGGCCAATTTACACACAGCAAGCAACGAATTAAGTGATACAGGAATGTCCTGGAAAGGAAGTGGCAGCACAAAGACTTTTCAGGTGTGGAATAGGCATCTTAGATTTTACTGTGGTGACTACAACATGGCAAAGTAGACCACCCGCTATGTTGGAAAAGGCTGACAATGCAGAGCCCAGGGGGAGTGACGAAAACAGAGAGACTGACATCCACGGCCTGTTTGAGGGACCCTATGCAATACAGTGGCTTGTATTCAGGAAAACATCATCTAAAACATCATCCTCTAAACCGCTCCATCGAAGTTATTGCTCCAGCAGACCAACACTAAGAAAGATATCTTTTTCTTCTAAAAAGGAACGACCTAACCTGCAAATGGAGACAGTAGGTGCTGTAGTGTTGAAATGCACTCCCCCACTCTTGGCTCTCACGGTTGATCCCTCTCTCTCACTAACTCACCACTGGCCCACCAGAAGCTGAGGCAGCACCATGCAAACCAATTTCTAGATTACTATTTTCTTTGCAAGTTGGATGAGGGATTAAAAATTAACCAGGACATTTGGCCAACTTCTCCTGTTCTTCATTCTCTTTGTGGTATGCATAAGCAAGCTGATTTTTCCAATGCATCAACCACAGAAGGGAAAACACAGGGTGTCAGTTTAACATTTTCCCTTGAGAAGCTGTGCAACATGCTCTCACTGGAGTACCGGCCTAGATATTACTGCCAAAATGTCCAGCATGGGGTGTTGAACCCACAATATTCTGACTCCGAGGCGAGAATGCTACCTGTACAAAACCCAGATTTCTGATGAGGTTACCTCATGGGATGAAGGCAGCACTGGTACAACAACAACATAATACCAGACAAAATAGCATTCAAAATCTTTAATAATTGTCAGGCTATTACCATAAGAAACATTCTTGCCATCAATGCCTTCACCCACACAAACAGCACCTCCCTGCCAATGTGCTTTTTTAGTTTTAGTTCTGCATATTCAACACATACATTAAAAAAACATGAAAAATAATCCATTTCGACAAGGATATCTGCAATATTGTCAAAACCAGTAATACTGGTGCCATGACCATTATTACAGGGACCATCACCAGTTTTCCTGGTACAACCTTGAGTGAGTTCTACTGGTGTATTCCTGTACAAATACTGGTTTTCTACTGGTGTTCATGCTATTGCTTTTTCTCACACTATGCTGAATATTCAGACATCAACACCCAACAGACTTGAATCTCAAAAGCTCCACAATTAATCTCATGCACAAATCAGAATATCTTGAACTAATAGTGACGTTCTTCTGTCACATGATCCCTCATTTCACGTTCAAGTTTAAAAATGACAGGATTCCAGTAAATTAGCACCAACCAACTCGCCTGCAATGATATACTTTTTTAATTCACACACATAGGCTTTAACAGAAAAACTGCACTTTGCATTGAACGATAAATATGTCCTCATTGTAAATTAAAACAGTCCATTTTTAGGAACACCCAGAATTGAGCATATTATAGGGAGCAAAGTACTGAGAAATCTGAAATACAAACTGAAATTCTGAAAATAGGTCAGGGAGCGTCAGTGGAGAGAGAAACAGAGTTGATGCTACAGATCCACAGCCTGCCTAATTACATTTAGAGTTAGGTTTTATTAGCACAAGTACTCGAGTACAGGAGTACAATGAAAGGTATATAATGTTGCCACACATGGTGCCATCTTAGGTACAAAGTACCTCGGTACAAGATCGTAGTTACAGAAATAGAAAAATAAAGAAATAAGTTAAAAAGTTCAGTACCGCAGTCTTCTTAGTATAACCGTTGCAAAATGAAGAAATAAAGTTAAAAAGTCAAACATTACAGTCCTATCTTAAGCCATGGGCCTACAGACGCTCCAAGCTGGGCTTTCCCCAAGAGGGCTCGCTCTCCCCTGTGCAGGGCGTGCTTTCACCCACATTGGGCTAAGACCCATCCGTGCTCACCCGCACCTTCATTGCTGACCTCCATTGGATATGCCAGGCTTCACCACCGCTCGCAAGGCCTCAGCCTGGACCATCACTTCATTGCTGCCTGTCGCTGTCGCTGATTCTGATGAAGGGTCCCTGTTTCTCACTACACAAATGCTGCCAGATCCTTCTGAGTATTGACAATAATTCCCTTTTCTATTTGACCAAAAATGACTTCCTCACCCACTCACAGCCCCATTCTCCCCCTTTCATAGCCACATTCTTATGCCCCTCAACCTCCCCACAGCCCCATTCTCCCCCCTCACCCCCTCATAGCCCCATTCTCCCCCTTTCATAGCCACATTCTTAACCCCCTCAACCTTCCCACAGTCCCATTCTCCACCCTCACCCCCCTACAGCCCCATTCTCCCCCCTCACAGCCCCATTTTTACCCCTTTACCCCCTCACAGCCCCATTTCCCCCCCCAACAGTCCCATTCTGCCCCCACAGCCCTATTATTATGCCCCTTATCCCCTTCACAGCCCTATTCTTACCTCCTTCTCTCCTCGCATTGCCCAGACATACTGCTTCTCAACTCAAAGCCCCTTTCTTTTCCCTCTTCACCCCCTTGAAACCTCCTTCTTCTCTCTTCACCCACCTGTGTCCCCTCCTCTTTCTTCCCCCTCCCCAAAATTCCCCTTCTTTCCACCCTGCCAATGCTCTAGCACTCCACCCTCCCCTCCCCGGCTATTGTAACATCCCCCACCAACCCCCTCCCCGGACTAGGCTGACAACAAGCTCAGCACAGCCCCTTAGCCTTGTCCCTGCCTTCCCCTTTCACAGGCTGCCCCTGCCCTTTCACCTGCTGCTGCTAGGGTTACTGATAGCCAATGCTGATTGGAGCAGCAGCATTGAACAGATCTGTTTTCCACATCCAGGGTCACTTTCCTCTGGTTAGCAGCCTCCGTACTGAATTTTCCTGGCGGCTTGGGGACCGCATTCATCCTCCGTCCTGGAGTATTTTCACTCACTACCCCGGAGGTGGACACATAGGAGGGGAATATTGGTGACTGTGTGTAGGTCACCCCACCCCAAGACCCCACAGAGCCTAACAATTAGCATCATCTTCAACCCCCAGCCGTACCCCCTCCCTTGTCAGCCCTGGTGATGGGCTCCATTCTCATTTCAATCAACCTGATAGTAGCAATTCATCTCAGAATACAACTATCCCTCTTGTGTCAGTATGAAACACTGTTGAGATGAAATAATGTAACACCAATCACCTTTATTCCAAAATTAGACCAAACATCCATAAATATTTTACTGATACTTTGGTCTTTTTTTTATGAAGAAAGGTTGAAACAGAGGTGTTGTGTGGCATGCTCAAGGCAATAAACAGCTATGAGACCTTGGCTATTTTTATTTAAGTTGGAACAATAGAAGCAGCCTGAATGGGTGGGGTCAAGTTCCCACAGAACCAGGATTTTTAGTTTTACTTTTTCAATAGCAGTTATTGCTGGGGATCTTGAAGCTGGATTTGGAAGCTGCAATTTCTCATTGGAGTGAAGGAGGATGAGAGGTGACTTGATAGAGGTGTACAAGATGATGAGGGGCATAGATAGAATAGATAGCCAGAGACTTTTTCCGAGGGCAGAAATGACTATTACGAGGGGGCATTATTTTAAGGTGATTGGAGGAAGGTATAGGGGAGATGTCAGAAGTAGGTTCTTCACACAGAGAGTGGTGGGTGTGTGGAATGCGCTGCCAGCAGTGGTAGTGGAGTCAGATACTTTAGAGACTTTTAAGCGACTCTTGGATAGGCACATGGAGGATAGTAA
>NW_025980792.1:1216-5557 GCF_021869965.1 Rhincodon typus | reverse complement strand
TGATCGTAAATTTATGCACCCTGGTCATTGATCCCTCCTTTCTGTGGGAGCAAATTCCACAAGCTCGCCGCTCTCTGTGAAGAAATTTCTCCTTACCTCAGACCGAAAAGGTTTACCACATACCCTTAATCTGTGATTCCTGTTCCTGTGTACTCCGGGCATCGGGAACAACCTTCCTGCATCAAACCTGTCTAATCGTATTAAGATTTTATATGTTTCTCTGAGACCGCACCCCCCCACCTGATATTATCTGTTGGAATTTGTCAAAAGCCTTCTCAAAATCCACATAAACCATGCCCACTGATTCCCCCTCATGAACTCTGCTGACTAATTCCTAGAAGAATGCCAGGAGATTTGCCAAACATCATTTCCCTTCAGAAATCCATGCTGACTCTGTCCAAACCAGCCACTGTTTTCCAACTGCTGTTATTAAGCATTTTATAAAATATCAAACCACAAATCAAAAGGGAATGAAACTGGTCAGAACACCAAGCATCAATCCAGGCAGCAGAAGCAACAATGGCACACTGCCCCTTATCTGTCCTATAAAGGCCTCCTTACCGCAAATATTGCTGTTCCTGTATTGTTGGGTGGGTCAGAATCCTGGGGAATGTATTGGATTAATGGTATCAGTGCTGGACTATTAATTCAGAGATTCTGGGAATCCAGATTCAAGTTCTGCTATACGCCTCATAACGTACACATCTCAACTCTGCTCCTCTCAATCTCCTCTGCTCCAATGAAAACAATCCCAGTCTGTCCAACTTCTCTTCACAACTAAAACTCTCCAGCCCATACGGTATTCTGGTAAATCTCCTCTGTGCTGTCTCCGGTGAAATCACATCTCTCCTGTTCTTTGGATTCCAGAACTGCACACAACACTCTAGCTGTGGCCTAACCAACTATATATACACATTTCCAGCATAACCTCCCTGCCCCTAAACTCTATGCTTCGGCGAATAAAGGCAAGTGTCCCAAATGCCTTTTAACCACTTTACCTGCCTGTCCTCTTACCTAAAGGGATGGATGGACTTGCACAGCAGGGTTCTACGGATCCTCAGTCTGACAGATCCTCAGTCCTACATTGTTATTCATGTATTCCATTGGCTCGTTTGCCCTGCCCAAGTGTATCACCTCTCACTTATCTGAATTAAATTCCAACTTCTACTGATCAGCCCGTCTTACCAGTCCGTCCATATCCTCCTGTAATCTAAGAACAGAAGAACCAGCAGCAGGAGTAGCAATTCAGCCATTTGATAAAATTGTGACTGATCTCATCCCACCCCAACTGCACTTTCCTGCCTACTGCCCATAAACTTCCAGCCCATGAATAATTACTCATTAAATTACCTCCTTAAATTTACTTAATGTCCCAGCATTCAACTCATTATGTCATAGTGAATTTCACAGATTCACAACCATCTGAGACAAGTAATTTCTCCTCATCTGCGTTAAACCTGCCAACCCTTATTCTAAAACTATAACCTCTCACTCCAGAATGTCCTACAGAAGGAAACATCCTTTCAACTTCCACTTTCTCAATGCTTTGCAGCATACTATATAACTCAATTAGGTAGCCGCTCATTCTTAAACACTTCAGAGTATAGGCCTAAATTGCATAACCACTCTTCAGAAGGCTGTCCTCCTCACTATTTACCACCCACCAATTTTTATATCACCCATGAATTTATTGATCAACACCTGACGTTCATTGTGAATCGCTTATATGAACACAAACAGGAAGGGCCCCAATATTGATTCCAGTGGAAGCCCACTGGATACAGGCTTCCAGTCACAAAAATATGCCAAACAGACTCTGTTTGCTTCTTACCACTCAACCAATTCTGGAGCCAATCAGCCAAATTATCTTGATTATTATGGACTCTTTCCTTTGCTGTCAGTCTCCTCTGTGGGACTTCATCAAAACTCTTGATGAAGTCCAAGCAGACTGTGTCAAATGAATTGCCCTCATCGACACACCTGGCTACTTCTTCGCTAAAAAAAAGTTGGTCAGACATAACCTCCCCTTAACAAAACTGTGCTAACTGTTGCTGACTAATTACTTCTGCTCCAAGTGCAGATTAATTCTGTCCCTCAGAATTGCTTCTAACGGTTTCCCCACCACTGAGGTGAGACAGACTGGATTGTAATTTCCTGGTTGATCCCTTGTTCCCTTCTCGAATAACAATCCCACATCACAGAGTCATAGATTCAGAGTCATACAGCATGGTAACAGACCCTTCGGTCCAACCAGCCCATGCTGAATAAAATCCCAAACTAAACAAGTCCCACCTGCCTGCTCCTGGCCCATATCTCTCCAAACCTTTCCTATTCATACATCCATCCAAATGACTCTTAAACATTGTAATTGTACGCACATCCACCACTTCTTCAGGAGGTACATTCCACACGCAATGCACCCTGTGCAAACAAGTTGCCTCATGTCTTTTTCAAATCTCTCTCCTCTCACATTAAATGTGTGCCCCCTGGTCTTGAAATTCCCCATCTTGGAGAAAAGACAACTACCATCAACTCTATCTATACCTCTCGTTATTTCATAAACGTTATCAGGTCACCTCTCAACCTCCTACGCTCCAGTGAAAGAAGTCCCAGCCTATTCAGCCTTTCCTTATAACTCAAAACTTCCATACCTGGCAACATCCTGGTAAATCTCTTCTGAACTCTCTCTAATTTGATAAGGTTCTTCGTATAACTGGGCGACCATAACTGGACATAGTAGTCCAGAAGTGGCCTCACCAATGTCCTGTACAGCCTCAACATAACATCCCAACAGCTGTGCTCAAAGAATTGAGCAATGAAGGTAAGCGTGCTAAATGCCTTCTTAACCATCTTGTGCATATGTGACGCAAACTTGAAAGAATTATGTTCCTACACCCCTCGGACCCTCTGTTCCACAAGACTACCAAACGCCCTACCATTAATTGTATAAGCCCTGCCCTTGTTTCTTGTACCTAAATGCAATACCTCATAATTATTCAGATTGAAATCCATTTGCCATTTTTCAACCATTGACCCATTTGATCAAGATCCCATAGTAATCTTAGAAAACCTTATTCACTGTTGGTGTCATCTACAAACTTACTAACATGCCTTCTACATTCTCATCTCAATCATTCATACAAACGACAAACAAAAGAGAACCCAGGACCAATCCATGTGGAACATCGCTGGTCACAGGCCTCCAGTCGGAAAAGCAAGCCTCCACCATGACTCTCTGTCTCCTGCTGTTAAGCCAATAATGTATCCAGTTGGCAAGCTCACCTTGAATCCCATGTGACCTAACTTTACTAATTCATCTACCATGCAGAACCTTGTCAAAACGTTTTACAAAAATCCAAATAAACGTCTACTGCTCTGCCATCATCAACCTTTTTGGTAACTTCCGTAAAAAATTCAATCCAGTTTGTGAGACACGATTTTCCTTGCACAAAACCATGCTGCCTATCCATAATCAATTTTTGCCTCCCTAAATGTCCATAAATCCTATCTTATATAATCACCTCCAAGAACTTACCCACAACTGAAGTCAGACTCACAGGTTTATAGTTCCCCGGTTTCTCCTTACAACCTTTCTTTGACAACCAGGTCTTCGGCATCTCCCCAGTGCTCAGAAAGCAGTTAAAAATTATTGCCAGTGCCCCTGTTATTTTTGGTCTTGCCTTACTCACCAATCTGGGATACATTTAATCCGGCCCAGGAGATTTTTGCTTTTAAGCCTGCTTGACCAATCAGAAGCTTCCTCTCTTTCTAAGCTAATTTTTTTGAAGTGTATCACTGTCCTTCTTTCTGATTTCCAAACTCATGTCACCCCTTTCACTTATATTTTGCCAATTATCCTTTCATGTCCCTTTAATGCTCTAATTTCCTTTTCTAAGACTCCCCCTGCATGTTCAGTACTTGGCTAGGGCTTCTGCTGTTTTGAACCTTTCGTAGCTGCTAAATGCCTCCATTATTCTCTTTAGCCAATCCTGTATGTCCAGGCTTCACAAGATTTGTTGGTCCCACCCTTCGACTTTATTGGAACTCTCAATTTCCTTCTTCAATGTATCCCACTGACGTGACACACATTTACCGAAATCTATCTGCTCCCAGCCCACTCTAGCCAAATCATATTCGATCTTATTACAATTTGCCTTCAACTGGTTTAGAACTTTGATTCCATGCCCATCCTTGTGCCGTACTAAACAATCTTGAACCTAACAGAGTTACGATCAATGTCTGCAACTGATTCCCCCACTGATATTTCAAGTACTTGCTTGGTTTCAATTACCTAAAATTAAGTTTAGTACCGTTCCTCTCTTGTAGGGTCTTCTTCAGACT
>NW_025980792.1:0-716 GCF_021869965.1 Rhincodon typus | reverse complement strand
GCGAATGTTGGTCTCCAGAGCTCCCCCTGAGAAATCCTTTGTTCTGCCTACTTTATCTCAAAGTTCCTTCCAGAAACTTCTCTGCTCTCAGCCAATGAATTAACCGAACCCTGATCACATTGTTTCCTCCCAGCCAGCAATGTTTTACTGAGTCACAGAGTCATAGAGCACAGAAACAGGCCCTTTGGCCCAAAATGCCCATGCTGACCAGGTTTCTCATACTGAACTAGTACCATTTGCCTGTGTTTGGTTCACGTACCTCTAAACCTTTCCTATCTGTCTCCCTGCCCAAATGTCTTTTAAATGTTGTCATTGCACCCATTTCCACCATTTCCTCTGGCAGATTGTACCATACACGAACTAGCCTCTGTGTGAAAACTTTTCCCCTCGGGTCGTTTTCCCTCTGACCTTAACCCTATGCCCTCCAGTATTAGACTCCCCTGCCCAAGGAAGAGACCTTGGCTTTATTCACTTTATCTACTCCCCTCATGATTTGATAAATCTCCATGAGGTCACCCCTTAACCTCCTGTACCCCAGGAGAGAGAAGTCCCAGCCGATCCATCCTCTTGTTATAACTCAAAACTTCCAGTCTTGGTAACATCCTTGTAAATTTTTTTGCACCCTTTGCAGTTAAATTGTAGCAGGGCAAACTGAATTGTACACAGTACTCTAAATATGGCCTCATCAATGTCCTGTACAGCCGTAATATGACGTC
>NW_025980791.1:0-5558 GCF_021869965.1 Rhincodon typus | reverse complement strand
GGGGGGTGCTGGGGATGGCGGGGTAGACTGTGATCACCGGGAAGGGGGAGGTACAGAGAGGATTGGGGATAGTGGGGTAAACACCCCCCGGGGTGAGGGTATTTATTTTGTCCCGCGGTGGGAGGGTTGTCTCTGGTTCCGGGAGAATCCACGTAAAGTGTGACGTCTGGGGCCGGTGTTGCGCTCGCTCTGAACCAATCAGCGCCGCTTTATTAATAAACACCCGTGACGTCAACTCCATTCACAACAACAATCTTCTCCCCGTGGGGAAGGGGGGGGGTTCCCCCCCATGTCTCCCCCGGGGGGGGGGTATCCCCCCATGGCCCCCCCGGGGTGTGGCTCTCCATTCCCCCCCCGGGGGGGGTCGGGGAATGTGTGTGTGTCCCGGCCGCTGTCTCATGTCTCTCTCTCTCTCTCTCTCTCTCTGCAGGACCCCGGCTCCGAGCTCGCCCCCAGTCTGACGGCCCTGAGCCGCCGGCCCGAGCTGCAGTGGATGGTGCAGCCCACCCTGAGCCCCGGGCCCAGGCACGACTACAGCCTTGGAGCCCCGTACAGGGCCCGGGCCGCCAGCAGCAAATACTCCGGCCGCAGGGGCAAGACTGACCAGGTGAGGCCGGCTCCGAGGAGCAGCTTTGCGGGAGGGTGGCCTGGTATTCCAGGGTGTCTCTGCTATTTAGAGCCGCCCCTGAGGTGGGGGTGGGGGCAGGGTCTGTGTACCTGCCCTTCCGCTGGGCAGTGGGGAGGGGGCAGGGGTGGGGGATGGGGATTGGGGGGTGGGGTAAATGTTTGCTGTGGTCTCTGAACCAGGGTCTCACTGTCTCTCTCTCTTTCCCCACTTTGCAGCTAAGCCCCGAGGATGAGGAGAAGCGGAAGGTCCGGAGGGAGCGGAACAAACTGGCTGCAGCTAAATGCCGGAACCGGAGGAGGGAGCTGACCGACAGCCTGCAGACGGTGAGTGCGGCTCCGGACCCGGGGGGTGTGGGGAAAGGGACTTCGTGGGGGGGGGGGATTGAATCATAGAATTCCCACGGTGCGGAAAGAGGCCATTCGGCCCATCGAGTCTGTACTGGCCCAGACCCCACACTTAACCAAGTTCACTCACACTTCCCGCACCCAGTTGCACATCCCTGGCTTAGGACCGGGTTTTGGCTGTAGCTGCAACCTGAGCCCCACCGCCTGGGGAGGGGTGAGTATGTTGAGGTCTGTGGGAGGGGGTGGGGGGGTGTGCTGTCTCTCTGCTGTGAGCCGCCCTTTGACTAACTAGTGCCGGGTTTGTTTTCCCCCCCCAGGAGACGGAGAAGTTGGAAGGGGAGAAGTCTGTTCTGGAGACGGAGATAGCGGAGCTGCTGAAAGAGAAGGAGAAGCTGGAGTTTATCCTGGCGGCTCACCGGCCGGTATGCCGTATCCCAGAGCCCGAGGCCCCGGGGCTCCCCGGCTGCAGCAGCATAGAGAGAGCGGACCCGGACCCTGCAGCAGCCCCAGCTCCAGCCTCAGGCTTGGACAGTAACCTGGGAGCGGACTTACTGGGCAGCATTGACACAGGCCGCTCAGTCCCCGATGTGGATTTGATCAACCTAGCCGACTGGGAGCCTCTGTATTCCTCACTGCCTGCCGACTGCGAGCCACTGTGTACCCCTGTCCTGACCGCCACCCCGAGCGGTTCCTACTCTTCTTCCTTCACCTTCAGCTACCCGGAACTGGCGGCGTGTGGCTCCTCTCTCGGCCCCGGGGCTAGCAGTGACCATTCCTCCGACTCTCTGAACTCTCCTACCCTGCTGGCCTTGTAAGAAGCTGAGGGACATGGACATGGACACTGCCAGCTCCCCAGCGCTGCATGCATCAGCCTGGGAAATGCATGAGACTGGCCTCCCTGGGCTAAAGCTCCACACTCTCTTACTCACTCAGCCAGAGACACGGTGCTAGACTCTTCTCCAGATGGTGTTTGGTCGAATCTACATTACAGCGATATGGTGTTACTATAACATATCAACAATAATTTATTGTAAAAGTTTATTTTTAAAAATATTACCCTGCTCTTCATTGTGTTCAGTGGTCTTGAATATTGACATCAGTTTTCCATGAAAACGGTTTAATTTATTTCTAGAAATATTTATTTTTTCTATTTTCCATGAGATTAAGTGTTTGCCTTGTGCTAACATTAATAAAATGATTTAAGCCAAAAGTAGTTGCTGTTGCTGTCTGTGCATGGATTATTGATAACTGGGCTGTTCAATCGTCAGGCCAAAGGGAACAGAACAATTTCAGCAGGGCACCTGAAGCCTAACCACACCTCGAATATTCAATTGCCTTCACAAATGATAACATTCTGTTAGCTCTCCTCATTACTTGCTGTACCTGTGCACTGACCACTTGATTTGGGTCTAGGATCTACCTGAACAGTACAGTGCAGGAACAGGCCCTTTGGCCCACCAAGGCTGTGCTGCCCATCATGCCATTCTAAACAGGTCTACCCAGCTGCCTGAATGTCACCCATATCCCTGTGTACTGTCTATTCACAAGTCTGTCTAAAATGCTTAAACTTCACTATCATCTCTGCTTCTACCACTTCCTCTGGCAGTGTTCCAGGCATTTACCCCCCTCGCACATCTCCCTTAACCTTTTCCCCTCATCTTAAACCTATGCCCCTAGTATTTGACATCCCCACCCTTGGGAGGGGGGGAAGGCTGACTATCCACACCTCTCATAACCTTTATATACTTGTATCAAGTTGCCCCTTAGCCTCTGACACTCCAATGAAAACAATCCAAGTTCGTTCAACATCTCATTTATAGATAATCTCTAATCCAGGTAAACCTCTTCTGCATCCTCTCCAAAGCCTTCATCTCCTTCTGCAATGTTTTGCTCAGTTTGACCTTTTTTTTTTTTTTCCCCATAAAACAGCTTGCACTAGCGCTGAAGCGATAGCAATATTTTGTTGGAGGACATTTCTGCTTATCCAGGTGTGGATTTCAGATGGATAACAAGAGAATGTTGAGAGTGGGGATGAGAAGTTGCAAGTGAGAGGGTGTTTTAACCTGAGGGTCATCAAGCTTCAAGCAAGGATAGAGGTTGAGAAGGAGAGTTCTTCATTAGAATCACAGATAGTGTGGGAATTGGACCCACATTGCTGGAGTCACTCTGCATCACAAACTAACCTGTCCCACCAACTGAGCTAACCAATCCTCATCATGTGAGCTATAGACTGTGTGAACAATATAGACAGCCTGTACTGGTCATTGCACAGGAACCTGTACCCCAGTAATGCTTAGTGCCCATGAAATATTTTATCCCAGTAATGGTTAGTGTCAGGGGAAACTGTTCCTGTTTTGTAATTAACCATCAGAGCAAGGGTGATTTCACCACCATGACATAGAAACACTAAGTTCAAATATCTGAAGTTTCTCACCTGAAATAGGTGTTAATTACTGTAGTAGGAAATTGGGAAAATTAGTGTTACATTCACTGAATCCCCCACTGACAACATCCTTGGGGCTACCATTGATCAGAAATTGAACTAGACTCACCACCTAAACATAGTGGCTACAAGAGCAGGTCAGATGTCAGGAATACTGTAGAAAGTAACTCACCACCTGATTCCCCAAAGCCTGCGTGATGGAATCTTCCCACTTGCCTGGATGGGTACAGCCCCAACAACACTCAAGAAATTTGACACCATCCAGGACAAAACAGCCTACTTGACTGGCACCACATCCACAAACATTCATTCCCTCCACCACCAAAGTTCAGTAGCGGCAGTGTGTACTATCTGATGATGCTATTGCCTTCCAAAGAGGTTAATGAAGGGGAAAATATTAATTGGAGGTGCACATATAGGTTACAAACCAATTGCAATATACAGAGTTGGATTAAAGAGTTAAATGGAATTAAATGGACAAATTATAGTGGGAGGAGGGAAACAAATCCCTGTAAAAAAATGATGTGGGTAATGAGATTGAAATGTTTAGCCCAACTTCAATTTTAAAAAAAATTCATTTGTAGGATGTGGGCATTAGCAAAGCCAACATCCCATGAACACATTAAAAGTAATTCACTCTCTCTATGTCTCTGTCTCTCTAGCTCACTCTCTCTATCTCTCTGTAGCTTACTCTCTCCGTCTCTCTTTAACTCAGTCTCTCTATCTCTGCAACTCAATTGAACAGCAGATTAAAGATTTTATGCTTCCATGTTACAGGGTGTTGGGGAGACATCATCTGGAATACGCTGTACAGTTTTGTTCGCTTTACTTAAGGAAGGGTGGAAATGTATTGGAGACAGTTCAGACAAAGTTTACTGAAATGGTCCCTGGAATGAGTGGGTTCCTTTATGAGGAAAGGTTGGACAGACCAGGTTTGTTTCTACTGGAGTGTGGAAGAGTGAGGGGTGACTGGATTGAAGTGTCCAAGATCCTGAATGGTCTTGACAAGGTGGGCGTGAGAAAGGATAGTCCCTCCTGTGGGTCAGTCCAGAACTAGGGGGCAGTGCTTTAAATGAGGGGTTGCCCTTTTAGGACAGAGATGAGCAGAGTGGTTTCTCTCAGAGCGTCATGTGACTTTGGACAGTGTCAGAAAGTGGTGGGGGGCGCAGTGTCACTGAATATATTTCAGACAGAGGTGGATAGATTCTTTTTCTGTCAGAAATGGAAGGTAATGGGGAGTGGGAAAGGGAACATAGGAACAGAAGAAGGCTATTCAGCCCCTCAAGCCTGTTCAAATATTCAATAGGATTGTGGCTAATCTGTGACGGAACTCCATATACCTGCATTTGGCCCATATCCCTTTGTATCTTCACTCAGCAGAAATTTATCTATCTCAAGTTTAAAATTAACAACTGACCCTGCATGCACTGCTGTTTGTAGCACAGATTTCGAAACATCAACCTTTGTGTGTAGAAGTACTTCCTAACATCTCTCCTGCACAGTCTGGACCTAATTCGCAGATGATGCTCCTAGTTCCAGAATCTACAACCAGCGGAAATAGTTTCTCTTTATCTACAGCAGAAATTGCTGGAAAAGCTCAGCAACATCTGTGGAGTGAAATCAGGGTTAACATGTTGGGTCCCAGTGACCCTTCTTCAGGACCCAGACCTGCTCACTAATTGCTGATTTTGTTTGTGCTTACAGCATACATAGTTTTCTTGCTTTTTCTCTTTATCTATCATGTCTTTTCCTATTAATATCCTGAAGACTTTAATCAGATCACCCGTCACCCTTCCAAATTCGAGAGAATAGAGGCTTAATTTGCACAATCTCTCCTCAGAATTTAAGCCCCGAAGTCCCGGGGTTTCGTTCTCGTTAACCTCTGGTGTACTCTCTGCAAGTCTCCCTCTCTCTCATTCCTTTCTCTTTCTCCTGTGTTTTTCATTCCCACTCTCAGGGATTCCCATCACGGGCCCGGAAGCGATATCCATATATGGAGTGGAATGACGTCATCATGTCCAGGGCAACGACGCAACAAAACAGACGCCAAGGGATTCCCGGAACATCCGAGAGTCCCGCCTCCCCGCGACCCTGTCCGCACCCTGCGGGGATCTGACCCTAATCCTGCGGGGATCTGACCCTA
>NW_025980790.1:0-5558 GCF_021869965.1 Rhincodon typus | reverse complement strand
GTCCAGACCCGAAACGTCAGCTCTCCTGCTCCTCTGATGCTGCCTGGCCTGCTGTGTTCCTCCAGCTCCACACTGTATTAGTATAAAGATAAGGCTGAAGCATTTGCAATAAGAGGTGGCACAGTGGCTTAATGGTTAGTGCTGCTGTCTCACAGGGACCCAGATTCAATTCCAGCCTTGGGCGACTGTCTGTGTGTAGCTTGCACATTCTCTCTGTGTGGAAAATTAATCAAAAAGAAGTTTGGCAGAATCTTATTGGGTCTGAGTGATTTGAGCTCTGGTATGATGTGTGAAGAAGGCTGATACGGCCCATCGTGATTTTAGAAGCATCTTGCTCTAATTTTTATGATTTTCATGAGCAGTATGGTAATAGTGAGTTGTCAATTAAGGGGAATTATTGTGAATAGCCCAAGTCGCCTCATTAATATTCGGCCTCCTAGCTTACCAAGGCTTGCTAAACAAGGTAGACGTCAGGAAATCTCAACAGGGAAACCAAAGTGGTTTCTAAAACTGGGGGATTCCACTGACCACTTGCTCCTAATGACCTCTATGTTGACTACAACAAATCCATACCCAGGGGTCCGAAGCATGAGCACCAGCTTCTCACACCCTTCCTTCATTGGCATACGACATCCCGCAACATGTCACAACCATCCTGACATCTCTCCAATAACCTGGCATGTCACTCTGGAAGCCCAGACCTGCATTGCAGCACACACAAGGAACTAGCATTGAAAGGTTGCAGGGGCGACACATTGTACATACACAAACAGGTGCCCAGCTCACGTAGTGGAGCAAGCTGCCATAGAGGGCTGTTTATGACAGAAGAAGACCATCCATCACAGAACACAATGACCCCATCAGAGTGGAGGGAGGCGTGCCCACTATTCTGCTCCACTAAAATATACACAATAGCATCCACTCATGTTTGTGTCTGTCAGATGCTTTTTTAAAAATTGTAGCTGAACAGTTCATGGCAGTAAAAGGGCAGAATATTTTGCCTCTTTTTTATTCTGAACAGGAATCATATTGGTTTTGAAATATTAATTATTTCTCTGCCCACAGATTCTGCCAGACATGCTGAGTTTTTCCAGCACTTTCTGTTGTTATTTCAGATTTCTGCATTCACAGTAGTTTGCTTTTAGAGTCATAGAGAGCTATAGCACAGAAAAAGGCCCTTTGGCCCATCACAAGCATGCTGGTCAAAATCAATTAACTAATCTAATCCCATTCTCCAGCATATGGTCCACAGCCTTGTATACTTTGGCATCACAAATGCACAACCAAATATTTCTTAAATGTTATAAGGGTTTTAGCCTGATCATCCTTACAGCCAGTGAATTCCAGATTCCTACCAACCTCTGGGTGAAAAAATATCAGCTCACATCTCTTCAAATCTTCAAATAAGCGGCAATTGATAGACAGAACTAAGTGATCCCACAACCAACAGCTGCTTCTTCACATCTCTTCAAATCTTCTGCCTGTTACTATAAATCTATGTCCCCTAGTCATTGATCCCTCCATCAAGAGGAAATGTTTCTTCCTGTCTACTCAACAACACCCCTCTTAGTTTCACATTGGGATAGAATGTGTCTTTGGAGAGAAATTTGCAGGTGATGATGTGCCCTTGCAAATGTTACTCTTGTCCATCTAGGTGTTAATGGCTGCAAGTTTTGTAGGTGCTGTTGAAGGACTTTAATGAGTTGCATCTTGCATGAATGTGTTCTGGTGGTGGACAGAATGAATGATTGAAGTGGTGGATTGGTTCCTCATCAAGTAGGCTGCTTTGTCCTGAATGGTGGAAATCTTTCTGAGCATTTTCAGAGCTGCATTCATCCAGGCAAGAGAAGAATATTCCAGCATATTCTGAATTGTGCCAAATAGATGGTTAAAGTGTTTTGGGAAAGTGGGATGTGGGTTACTCACCACAGAATTCCATACATCTGCTATGCTTTTGCAGCCAGGGTATCTGCACTTCAGCCCCAGTTCTGTTGCCAACTAGGTCAACATTTCAGCCAAAGCTTTGAAGAAAAGAAGCAATTATGTATGTTATCACAAAATGACATTTCACGTTGAGATTTACTGACGTGAAACTTGATTTTCAATTTGGAGATGGAAATTCAAAGCTTGGATTATTTCAGGGCTTTGAGCCCTACTGCTTCTCATTCACTTATGTGACACTACGTTGTCTCACAAAAGGCATATGGCACTGGAGGCAGGCTCACTTCGCAATTGTGGAAGATGAAAGCTGTCTTCAAAGCACAAGTAGAAAGGGCAGTTGGCAGCTATGATGGGATCTGTCACTACCATGTGGAAGAGAGCAGACAGAACATTGGAGATCCAACAGAAAATCTGCTCAGGTAGGCGATCATTCAGCCAGATATAAAGCAAGCCATCTGACTCATGCAATTCCCAGGTCCTGAGATTTTCCATGTTACAATTTTTTTAAAAATTTCTTCACTCTTTTGTATCCGAGAGTGGTGCAGTAAAGAGCACCAAACTGTTTGGGTTCACTGTTTTGCCAATTGAAATTTGCATTCCTGCCCTTCCCAGCCCAGAAACGAATACTTCAAGGAGCTTTAACAGGCCACTGATCAGGGATAATTGTATTGCTATTTCCTCCCCACATCTGCCCTCACTTTGAAAATTAGAAGGCAGTCCAGAGGAATTGGCATTCAGAGCTGCCTGCTGGGTTCAAAATCTTCAATCTGTGTCAACCTTCCAAACTTGGCCTAATGGAATCTATTACTTAATGACAGTATAAGTACCTTGATGCTATTTCACTTTAATGGAAATTACCTCATGGACATGTTTAGCTAAAATGCTCCTGTAATGGTGGGGAGGGAAATAAAGAGCCCGGGGAGAAAGTGTAATGCATTCATGTTGTACAGGTCAGACTTTGCCAACATAAAAAGGGTGCTAAAACATAGCTATGAAATCAAACTCTTTGGCATGAAAGTACAGAATTCTTGGCTCCTTAAGTTATGGTCTGCACTTATTACTTCGGTCTTAGACTTAAACTGTAATTGAAGAATGAAACTTAATTGAAGAATGAAACTGTAATTGAAGAATTTTGTCTAAAATCCATCATTGTCTGTGAACTGATACCAATGGGCAATAATCTTCACAGAGAATAGATTGCTGTCTTGTATTTCTGGAAAACCATACAACTTACACAAATGAATGAAAGAACATACTCTTGCACAAATAAATGTTCAAAGGTACATTGAACAACCACAGTTTTTGTTTGCTTCATACGATGTTTTAATTGCATGAGAGTTAAGGAAGTGATTTTGAGTATGAAATGGAATCTTCCACCTTTCGGTTTTAGGGCTTACAGGACACTCTCAGTCACTTCATCAATCCCCACACAGAAAATTGCTTCTGTACAGTGTATGGGATACACCTCCGGAGCAGGAGAAAGTAGATGCATTACATCATGAAGCCAAGAATGTAGAAGAGAAAATAAATCTGTTAGAAAGGCTAGAGGAAACAGTAGTAATCTTACATTAGAAACAAATATAAAGATAAACAGGAGAAAAAAAAATGAATTAGCGTAACACAACAATAGCTTCCAAGTCTAAATTTCTTTGAACGCAGTAGAATATCTGAAGGTATTCCACAGGAACATTATTAAGCAAATATTGACACTGTGCTACATATACAAATAAATTAATTCATTAATGGGATAAGGGCATCACTAGTATGGATAGCATTTATTCCTCAAAATTGTTTATGACGTTAGTGGTAGACTGTTTTCTTGAACTGTAACAGCTTCAGTGGTGAAAGTGCTCCGAGGCTAATATTTGGTGGCAAGATCCAGGATTTTGGACTCAGCAATAATGACAGAACAGCAACATATTACCAGATGGCATGAATTAAAGGGAAGCTTGGAGGTAGTGACGTTCTCATGAGTCTTTTGACCTTGTTCTTCAATGTGGTAGAAGTCTTGGCTTTGGAAAGGTGCCGTCAAAGAAGACTTTGCAAGTCGCAACCGTGAATCTTGTAGATGGTACACCGAGTTGTTACTGTGCACTGGTGATGGATGGATTGGTGGTCAAAATGGTTAATTTGTCCAAGATATTATTGAGGTGCACTTATGCAGGCACGTTGGCAGTATTTCCTCACACTCCCTACTGGTGTTTTGGAGGTAACGGAAAGACTCTGCGGAGACAGATGATGAGAATCACTTAGCACGGGATTCTGAAATTCCCATTGAATATCCAGGGAAGAGGCTTAATCTTTTTGTTGCAAATGATCAATGTTTGTCTGATGCCAACATCAATATCCTTTACCCACACACACACCCCAGGCCTTGTCATCACATGGGCTACTTTCAGCACAGCCAACACTTACTTATGGTCCCCATTATCAGCTTTTCTCCTTCCTTGGCAAACCATTATCCACCTCCCTGTTTGCTTAACTGTGTTTCTTTCCCTCGGGTCTCTGTTGCCACCTATCATGTCACTCCTTCACCCTCCCATCCCCTGCATATATATCACCTCTTCCTAGCTACTACTAGTTCTGATGAAGGGTCACTGGACCAAAATCATTGACTCTTCTTTCTCTCCACAGATGCTGCCTGATCTGCTGAGTTTCTCCAGAAATTTCTGCTTTTGTTTCAGATTTCCAGCATCCATAGTTCTTGTTTTGTTCAATTGTTAGTTATCAGCCTAATGTTGACAAGTTCTTGCAATATGCAGGCATTATTTATTTCATCATCGTTTTGAATGGAGGATTAGGCTTGAAGGGCTGAGTGGCCTACTCTTGTTTCTTGTTCATTACACAAATGGGCCTGAATACTACATTGATCATCATCTCTTATTCCCTTAAGATGAAGGGAATGATACAGTGGAAGATGTTTGGTCTTAGGACACTACCCAAGTAGCAACATATTAATTCAGATGGCCAAAAGCCTGGACAAAATTATTGGTTTAAAGAAGGGTCTTAAAGGATAGAGTGTAGTTGCAAGTTAGAGAAGGAATTCCAAGGCTTGGAGAAGAGACAGCTGAAAGTATAGCTGCCATTGGTAGAAAAATGAAAATTGATTGAAGAGCTAAATTTATGTGTGGAATGCAACATTACAAATACCAGACAACAAGGTGCAGAGCTGGATGAAAACAGCAGGCCAAGCAGCATCACAGGAGCAGGAAGGCTGACGTTTCGGGCCTAGACCCTTCATCAGAAATGGGGGAGGGGAAGGGGGTTCTGAAATAAATAGGGAGAGAGGGGGAGGCGGATAGAAGATGGATAGAGGAGAAGATAGGTGAAGAGGAAACAGACAGGTCAAAGAGGCGGGGATGGAGCCAGTAAAGGTGAGTGTAGGTGGGGAGGTAGGGAGGAGATAGGCCAGTCCAGGGAGGACGGACAGGTCAAGGGGGCAGGATGAGGTTAGTAGGTAGGAGATGCAGGTGGGGCTTGAGGTGGGAGGAGGGAATAGGTGGGAGGAAGGACAGGTTAGGGAGGCGGGGACGAGCTGGGCTGGTTTTGGGATGCGGTAGTGGGAGGGGAGATTTTGAAGCTTGTGAAATCCACATTGATACCATTGGGCTGCAGTG
>NW_025980789.1:0-5558 GCF_021869965.1 Rhincodon typus | reverse complement strand
TGTTTCCTCTCCACCTATCCTCTCCTCTATCCATCTTCTATCCGCCTCCCCCTCTCTCCCTATTTATTTCAGAACCCCCTTCCCCTCCCCCATTTCTGATGAAGGGTCTAGGCCCGAAACATCAGCTTTTCTGCTCCTATGATGCTGCTTGGCCTGCTGTGTTCATCTAGCTGTGCACCATACAGCAAGAGACTTATGTTTCTGAGGCAAATCGAAGGTGTGTTGACCTGTGTCACCTATAGATGAACCACAACAGAACAAATGAGGCACAACAATCCAACAGGACAGCAGATCCAATCAGAGCTAACAGGAGAAGTTAAAGACTGTATTAGACCACGGGAGGAGACTTATAAAGTTGCCAAAAAATAGAGAACCCAGTAAGCCTGAGGATTGGGAGGACAAAATACTTATAAAGAAGGAGAAAACAAAATATGAAGGTAATCTTGCTGGGACCAGTTTGGGCCGAAGGGCCTGTTTCCATGCTGTGTTACACTGTGACACTAAAAATGACTCTGAAAGCTTCAATAGTTCTGTTAAAAATTAAAAGATTGCAAATAAAAATGGAGTTTCATTATTGTTAGAGACTGACGAATACAGAAATGGTAGAGAAACTAAACAAATACTTTTTGTCTGTCTTTATGGAGGAAGATTGCAAAAAAAAGCTTCAGGGGAAGTAGGGAATCAAGCAAAAATGAGGAACTAGAGGAAATAATAAGAGCAAAGAAATTGCACTGGAGAAATTAATGAGTCTGAAAATTAATAAATCCCCTCGACCTGAGAAGCTACATCTCAGAGTGTGAAAAGAGCTGGTTGTAAAGATTATTGACACTTCTTCCAAAATTCTGTTGACTCTGGAACAGTTTCTTCAGATTGAAAATTAGCAAAACTAACCTCACTATTTAAGAATGGAACAAGATCGAAAACAAGAAACTACAGATCTGTTTCCAGTCATAAGGAAAATGCTGGAATCTATTATAAAGGATGTGATAACTGGACATCCTTGAAAGTGCAGTCAGTATGGATAGAAACATAGAAAATAGGAGCAGGAGTAGGCCATTCAGCCCTTCAATCCTGCTCTGCCGTTCAATATGATCATGGCTGATCATCCTATTCAGTCTCCCGTTCCCACTTTCTCCCCATACCTTTTGAACCCTTCATAACGAATAAAAGGGACAGTCAGTGGTTAACACTGCTGCCTCATGGCGCCAGGGATGTCCAAGGTAAAAATCACACAGCTGAATCTAACCATTCACCGTCCCTCCCTTAACCCTCTAACTCCCGCTCTGCAGGCAGTAGCAGGCAGAACAGTAGGTGGCTGGGTTCGATTCCACGCTTGGGCGACTGTTTGTGTGGAGTTTGCACACTCTCCCCATGTTTGCATGGGTTTCCTCCGGGTGCTCCGGTTTCCTCGCACAGTCCAAAGATGTGCAGGTTAGGTAGATTGGCCAAGCTAAATTGCCCGTAGTGTTCAGGGATGTGTAGATTAGGTGGATTATAGGGGAATGGATCTGGGTGGAATTCTCTGAGGGTCAGTGTGGACTTGTTGGGCCGAAGGGCCTGTTTTCACACTGTAGGGACTCTATTCTATGATCTTAATATATCTAACTCTTTCTTGAAAACATTCAATGTTTACGCCTCAAACACTTTCTGTGGCGGAGAATTCCAATGACTCCTCAGTTCTTATGTATTTTGAAAGGGAACCCATGGCTAACAAATTAGAGCTTTTTGATGATGCCACTAGCAAAATAGATATGGGGGGAGCAGTAGATATGGTGTATTTGAACTTTCAGAAAATTTTAAAAGCTCCACACAAGAAGTTAGTAAGGAGAATTACAGTACAGATTGCTGATTATAGTCAGAAATTGTCTAAGTGTAATTTGTGTTGATTTTCATGGAGGACTTCTCCCCCCTTCAAAGCTTAATGAGTTTTCTTGCGTTATCACTGCAAAGAAGGTTAAGAGGTGACTTGATAGAGACATACAAGATGATCAGAGGATTAGATAGGGTGGACAGTGGGAGCCTTTTTCCTCGGATGGTGATGGCTAGCACGAGGGGACATAGCTTTAAATTGAGGGGTGATAGATATAGGACAGATGTCAGAGGTAGGTTCTTTACTCAGAGTAGTAAGGGCGTGGAATGCCCTGCCTACAAAAATAGTAGACTCGCCCACTTTAAGGGCATTTAAATGGTCATTGGATAAACATATGGATGATAATGGAATAATTTAGGTTAGATGGGCTTCAGATTGGTTTCACAGGTCGGCGCAACATCGAGGGCCGAAGGGCCTGTACTGCGCTGTAATGTTCTATGTTCTATGTTCTATGTTAAACCGCACCACACCCCCATGGCTTCCCTCGCATCCGATTCTCCCATTCTCTGTGAGCAGAACTGCTGACCTGCTTGGACCTCCCAGAATTCCTGTTGCTCTGCCATCTTTAAAACCCAGCTGAGCACTGGTCATCAGCAGCTTCTCTATGCAGTTCACTTTATTTGCTCTGGACATGTCAGGAAGGGGTCAGCCCACTCTGCTGACTGGGATCTGGAGGTCCTCGTGGACAGTGCTGGGGCAGTGGATGTATGGTTTGTGCTCTGAGATGTTGGCAACTGATGGAAGTCTGGAGGAGCAGGCGGTGAGCTGTCACCATCTGGCTCTATCATGGGTGTGCGGGGGAATAATGAGAAAGTGCGTAGCAATGAGGCAAAGTGATAATGAGGATGCTGAGCACAGGCTAAAGTGCAAATGGGCCTCTCGTCTCCCACCAGTGAGAATCTTATCTCAGCAATCAACATCTGGCTGGAAAATTCCACTTTTTGTTCTCAACATTGAGAAACGCCTTGCTGGACTTTCCACCCAATTTTCCCATCCTTCTCTCCATAGCCCACATCATTTAGGGGTTGGGAAGATTCTACCCCTTGGTTGGGGGAGTGGGTAATATACAGCATCAATTGTGAATTGGTTAAGACAGAAAACAGAGAGTAGGAATAAATGAATCATTCTTGGGGTCTCAGGCAGTTCACTCGCACAGATCACTGCTTTGGTCGGTCACAATCTATGTAAATGATTTGAGACCAAATATAATATTTCTAACTTTTATTGATGACCCAAAAAGTAGGTTGGGATGTGAGTTCCAAAGTGGATGTAAAGAGCCTTCAGGGCGATTTAGACAGGCAAAGTGAGTAGACTAGAACTTGGCAGAGGCAATACCAAGTGGATAAGTGTGAGACTATCCACGATGGAGGGAGGAATGAAGATGCAGATGCAGGATATTTCTTAAAGTGTGAGAGAATGGGAAGCAATGGTGTCCATAGGTACTTGGGTCTCCTTGTTGTCAAGTTACTGATATGTAGCATTGCAGGTGCAGAAAGCTATAGGGAAGGCAAATAGTATGTAGGCCTACATTGTGAGAGGATTTAAATACAGGGGTAAAGGGGTCTTGCTGCAATTGTACAGTGCCTCAGTGAGGCCTCACCCTGACAATGTGTAATTGTAATCCCCTTGCTGAAAGGAGGATATATTTGCCTTAAAGGGACTATAACAGACTGAACCCTGGGATGGCAGGAATGTCCTATGAGGAAAGATTGTATAGACTGGGGCCTGTCCTCTCTAGAGTTTAGAAGATGAGGGGTGATCTCAGTTAAGCATACAAAATTCTCTCAGGGCTAAAAGGGTAGATATAGGAAGGATGTTCTGGCTGAGGAGACAAGAATAAGTCTCAGAAAATCTCATAGGCCATTTCAGACTGAGACAAGGAGGGATTTCTTCTTCACTGAGAGGGTAGTGAATCTTTGGAATTCTCTCAGTCTGACAGCAGAGCAGACTCAGTCACTAATCATTCATGGATTGAGAGGTTTCCAGATATTAAAGATAAAACATGAATAGGAAACATTTCGAGGGATATGGGCCAAATGCTGACAAATGGGACTAGATTAATTTAGGAAATGTAGTCAGCATGGATGAGTTGGACTGAGGGGTCTGTTTCCATGCTGTACAGCTCTATGACTCTTCATCAAGTAATACTGGAAAGTATGGGAAAATGATTACAAGAGCGATCAACTTTGATATTGTTGAATGCTGGAGTGGGCTTGAGGCACCAAGTAGCCTATTCCTGCTGCTATTTCCTATGCTCCTCGACCTTGGACTATTTTTACATGTAATGCTGACAGCACCCAGCTCTGCTTCACCACCTACCCCTCTCAACAGGCTGTAAATGATCAGACTTTGTGTCTGTCATTCAGTGTACAATTCCAAGGTGGAGGTGAAGGGGTACTTCCTCTTGTGAGTGTGCACTGTTTTAAAATTGGATGTTTCTTTCTCAAGATTAGAATTGTTTATTTTCCTTCAGAGGGTTTTGCAGCTTTGGAACCTAAGAAGGCAGTGAACGTGGGGTTAGATAGTTTTAAGGGAGATAGATTCTTGTCAGGCAGAGGAGTCAAAATTTATTAGGGGTAGATGGGAATGTGGAATTCGAAACACAAAGATGTCAAATTGAATGGCAGAGCAGGCTCGAGCAGCCAAATGGTCCATTTCTGCTCCTATTTTGTATGTTTATGGGTGACCATTAACTTGGTTAAGGAAATAGATTTGGAAGAGCATCTTAAAAGAGAGAAAGAGATGGACTGAATAACCTTACATCTTAAGGCCTTAGCAGATGAAGGCATAGTTACCAATGATAGTGTGACGATAATCGGGGATTGCAAGAGGCCAATATTGGAGGAGTGCAGAGCTGGAAAGGGATGTAAGGGTGAAGGAGATTACAGAGGTAGGGAGGGACAGCCATGAAGGAATTTGAAAACAAAGATAAGAATTTTAAAATTTGGGTGTCTCTGGTCCAGAGGTCAATATAAGTCTGTGAGTACAGGGATAATAGTTGAACAGAACCTGTTGTGAGTTAGGGTATGAGTAGTAAAGTCCTGGACATTTATCTCCATTCTTTCAATGTTGTTGGATCCGAATCCTTATACTTCCGAACTAACAAGGGAGCACCTCCACCACAGGAGCCTTAGTGGTTCAGGAAGGCCACCATCACTTCCACAAGGGACAATTAGAGATGGGCAATTAATGCTGGCCTAGCCAGCAGTGCCCACATCTCTTACAAAACAATTCCAAACTTGCCTTAATCATTTCTGTTGATAAATGCTATTGTAAACATAGGTATCAACAACTCTTCTCAGCAGTAACGTTAAAACAGCAGTCCCCTTTCGGTTGTAATGGGTGAACTAACCTCTTGGATATAAATTCCTGGCTCATCCGTGATGCAGTAAATTTGAAATCCATACCCCGACGAGCCCTTCACCAAATGGCAAAGCCTTGCTTTGGGACCAGTAGCTTGTTGAGCTGTTGGGTGGCATGGAGGAGGGGGAGCTTGCTCAGGTGGCAGGCAGCTTTCAGTTGTCTGATTCGATTCCATTTGTTCTTCAACATAATCATCTTTCATACAAATTAAAGGAGACAAACCCAACTGCATTGGACAAATTAAAGGGTTTGTTAGCTGACATGATGTTCACTAGTCTCCTAGTACTCACCAATATAAAAAGAATGTGTACCATAACAATAGTAT
>NW_025980788.1:0-5559 GCF_021869965.1 Rhincodon typus | reverse complement strand
TGGCCTGCTGTGTTCATCCAGCCCTGCACCTTGTTGTCTCAGCCATTGAGAGAAGTTGGATGATAACTTTACATAGTTCAAGAGGTAAACAGTTTGTGGGAAGAGCAAACTTGTGGGAAGATGAGGTGTAGAGGGTTTTCATTAGCTTTACTCAAACTGAGCTATGGGCTAAGGAGCTATGTTACAATGACATGAAATGACACAGAACTTGATTTACATAACTATGGCATTGATCTGAAAGGATTAATACTGAGGAGTGTCTTAAGCACTGCTCAGTATGATGATGTGGTATGGACTTGGGGGAAAGAACAGCCTAGGACGTCCAAGGAATGAGTCTTACAGCTAGGTCTTCCTCATAGTCATGGTAAATAATGTTTATCGTATGGCTCTAATTTGTAAAGAGTTACATCATTATAATAAAATGTTTCTTGTTTAAGATGACTCCCAAGTGGTTTTCCTCTACCCCATACGACAAAGTAGACCCTGCGGATCCCCACTGAGAGAGAGTGGGAGCATCAAATCTAACCTATCGTGAGCAATAGTACTGAGAGCTCTCATACTTGATGAGACTCAGGATGGATTACTCCCTGTAACATGGACTAGATTCTATCAACAACCCTCACATCAGAGGCAACATGACTGACCAGCTTTATACCTGACCCAACTGTTTTACAAACACCTGGTTCTGTGTACTGCATACTGCTGCTGATTGCTTCTCTTGCATGTCATTTGGTATCTTCACCAGGGTGAAAACTCATTTTAGGTGTTGTTCCTGGCATGTCCTCTCCATTGAACCTGGGTTGATCCCCTGGCTTGATGGTAATGGTTGAGTGGGGGATATGCTGGGCCATGGGGTTACAGATTGTGTTGGAGTACAATTCTGCAGCTGTTAATGGCTCACAGCGCCTCATGGATGCCCAGTCGTGAGTGGCTTGTTCTGTTCGAAGTCTGCCCCATTTAGCACGGCGATAGTGCCACACAACATGATGGTCGTTATTCTCAATGTGAAGGTAGAACTTCATCTCCACAAGGAGGGTGTGCAGTAGCCACTTTTACTGATGCTGCCATGGATGGATGGATCTGTGACAGGTAGATTGGTGACGATGAGGTCAAGTATGTTTTTTCTGTGTTGTTAGTTCTCTCGCCATCTGCTGCAGACCCACTCTAGCATTAATGCTCTTTAGGACTCAGCCCACACCGTGAGGCGTGATGCTACTGAGTCACTCTTGGTGATGGACATTGAAATCCCCCACCCAGAATACATTCTGCTACCCTCTGTGCTTCCTCCATGTGGTGTTCAACATGGGGAAGTACTGAATCATCAGCCGAGGGAGGAGCAGAATAATGAGCGGTGGGTGGTCTGTGGTGAACGCCAAGTCCTTTCAGTGTCCACGCTTGAGCCGGGACCTTGAGATCTCACGACTGTGTTGCAGCCTCGCGGTGATCTGACATTTATGCAGGGTGAAAGTGGAAGGTAGCTCTCAAATAATCTCCTCTGGAGGTGGCTCAAGGCTCTAAGATCCTGTGGTAAACTTTTAACTTCCTATAATTGCACCGCACCATCTTACTGTTCACAAGTAACTGAGGGAGTCTTTGTCTCTTGAGAACCAAATCCATTTCTCCTTCAAATGATCCGCTCTGAATTCCTAACATGTTCTGTTATCATTTTTGGGTTGGCAGCTGTTATGTTTGTCCCACTAGCCCCATTGACTCAGGCCTGTTAAGACCCAAGTGGAAACCACAAATGCAGACACATCACAGAGAAACAGAAGTCTGCTTGGTGCTTAATTGGTTCATTTAATGCATCAGGGCGCATTAACTCTTATCGTCACTTGGTAGAACAGAACTCGATAATTGACATTGCTGAGAAAAGAGACACATTTTGCTGAAGCTTTTCATCTTTCATCAGGACGATTCTCAAGAAATATTAAAGTATAGGGAACGGTGTCAGGGGGAGAGCTGATTGGTTGACAAGTGGACTTGATCAGTTGAGGCGTTGGTGTGGAGGAGAATGTGCAGGTTGATGACAACTACCAGCTGACTGCCATGCTTTGTTTAAAGCTTAAACCAGACTCTGAGATTGTCCTGAGAAATGAACGAGAGATGGCTATTTTGTTGAGTGGAGCTATGCAAACTGTGCATGCATGTTCTTCCTGTCAGTAAAGAGCAGGGCCCTTTATGTTGACATAGGTAGCTTCCAGCACACACAATGACACCACACTTATGGCCTGCTTCTGGCCTTAAGCCTGACTTAGCACCTTAAATTGGTTATCAGTGTAATTCTTTGTGTATTTGTCTGCAGGGTATAGATCATAGACATACAAAAAGCGCGACATTGATGGTGAGGGAATGCCAGAAGTTATAACAGCATACCAAGCACTGGAAGAGAACTATTTGACAGCTACACTGTACCTGAAGCTCATATAGAGAGGAGGGTGTAACCACAAACTAGGATGATAGCTGATGCGTGTTCAGAGGGCGCACTGTCAGGCAGCGTTGGACCCCAGAAGAAACTGTGATACCCGAGATTGTAAACAGTCGGAATTCCATGTCAGACCGTTGACAAGAAGAGGAATAAAGTTCATGGTTTAGGGAACAGAATTCAGAGCAGGTACTGAAGGCAATTATGTTGGCCTTTCCAACGTTAAGCTGGTAGAAATTTCTGCTTATCCAATACCGAATGTTTGGACAATCTATGAAGCACTTTGGAACGTCCCAAGGGCATGAAACCATTTCATTTCAAACAGGGTGGCACGGCGGCTCAGTGGTTAGCACTGCTCCCTCACAGCGCCAGGAACCCGGGTTCGATTCCAGCCTCGGGCGACTGTCTGTGTGGAGTTTGCATGTTCTCCCCCGTGTCTGCGTGGGTTTCCTCCGGGTGCTCCGGTTTCCTCCCACAGTCCAAAGATGTGCAGGCTAGGTGGATTGGCCATGCGAAATTGCCCATAGTGCCCAGGGATGTTCAGCTTAGGTGGGTTATAGGGGGATGGGTCTGGGTGGGATGCTCCAAGGGTCAATGTGGATTTGTTGGGCCGAAGGGCCTGTTTCCATACTGTAGGGATTCTATGAAAAGATCACTGGGATGGGTGTAGAAACCATGGAGGTGAGGGGTAATGACCAGATCCTGCTGCTCTGAGAAAGATAGGGCTGTTAATAAAATGCAGTCTCTTAGCTGAGACTTGGGATCAGCTCCTGAAGTAATATAAACATCTCATCAGGAATGTTAACACACAGCTTAGCAAATAAATGTCAATTATCTATCTCACACAGTTTAATGTAATTAAAAGGCAAGCAATCACTGTGTGTATTGTTGAGGATGGCTGTCAGCCAGTGTGCATTTACTTAGAAAAGTCTTTAATTTACAGAGGGTAATAATAGAGGCTTTGTACACTCAGGGTTCTCAACTGCCTTTGAATTTAACCTTGAGTGCATCCCTGTAAAGTACAGAGGGAGAGGTGAGAGGCAGAGTGAGTGGATGAGAATGAGAATAGTGTGCGCGTTGGAGTCTCCAACTCTAGATGAGCGGCAACGTATTTTAAGCTATTTTTTGAAACAACTTTAAGAGCTTTTTCTGCAGCGTTACTAACTTCTTAAAATGCCACAAGACACTTCACAGGAGCTACAAGTTGACACCAAATCATGTTTATTAGGGCTGGTGACCAGAAACTTTTGAGATAGATTTTAAGGTAGGCTTGTCAGGCCCTGTTGTGGCACAGTGATAGCGTCCTTATCCCTGGACCAAGGCCTGGGTTCAAGTCCCACCTGCTCCAGAGGTGTATAATGACATCTCTGAACAGATTGATTAGGAAAAATAGGTTAAATTTTTTAAAAAAATTAAGGCAGGATTTAGAGGAACGGACAGAAAGAGGTGAAGAGGTAGAGATATTTAGGAAGGAAATTCCAGAGCTGGAGATACAAATTCTATTTGGTCCCAGACTTGGAAGTTTGCAGAGATCGCGGGAGATGCTGGCAAATGGGACTAGTTTAGTGTGGGAAACTTGTTTGGCATGGATAAGTTGCACTGAAAGGTCTGCTTCAGTGCTGGATGACTAGATGATTCTGGGGATGGAGGAGATGACAGAAATACAGAGGGGTGAGGTCATGGAAAGGACTTGAAAACAAGAATGCAGGACGTTATAAATGAGGCGGCACAGTGGATCAGTAGTTAACACTGCTGCCTTCCAGCACCAGGGACCCAGGTTCAATTCCACCCTCGGACAGCTGTCTGTGTGGAGTTTGCACATTATGTCTGTGTCATCGTGGGTCTCCTCCCACAGTCCAAAGATGTGCACATTAGGTGGATTGGCCATGTTAAACTGTCCAGGAATGTACAGAGCAGGTGGATTAGCCATGGGAAATGCAGGATTACGGGGACAGGGTAAGGGAGTGTGTCTGGGCAGACACTCTTTGGAGAGTTGGTGTGGACTCAGAGGGGCCGAATAGCCTGCTTCCACAATGTGGGGATTCTACAAGACTTTGCCGAACCAGGGATTGATGCAGGTTGGCGGGTGGAGGGTGGATGAGAGTTTGTGTGAGTAAAAGTTGAAATGGGTTCGACTTTACGGAGAGTGGAAAACGGAAGGTCAGCAGAGGAACCAAAGCTCGGATGAGCTTTCAGCAGCAGTTTGGCTCAAGACATTTTGGTTAAAGTGCTGGAGGAATGACATTCCAGATCTGAGCACAACAGGGAGATGGGATGGATGGTTGAGACATGACACCTCAACGTCAATATGACTTGTTTGGACCTCATGTACGAAAACACAAACAGAAAGTGTTGAAGGAAACTTGGAGAATGGTGTGGACATAAAGATTGACTAATCAATCCTTGGAACGCTTCTAGAGTTTGGCAGTGGGTTCTAACCACAGGAAGGATGGATTGGCTGTGCAGGAGGTACACAAACACCATCATGAAACTGGGGCCCGTAAAGACATAAATCGTAAGGACAATTTGCATTGATTAGTCTTGTGGTGCCTTGCACACAGAATTCTGAGGGGTCATTTGGTCGAGTTGCTTCGAGTGGTAACAAGATTCAGTCAATTAGATAGAGAGGAACAATTTTGGGAGACATGAGATTTAAAATTCGATCTAGGCCATATAATGGTAAGATCAGAGAATGATTTTTTACATAAAGAGACTCTGTACTCCAAAAGGATATGGGTGCTGGGGGACAATTTTCTTTTATTCATTCATGGGATGTGGGTCTCGCAGGCTAGCCAGCATTTATTGCTCATTCCCTAGTTGCCCCTGGAGAAGGTGGGGGTGAGCTTCCTTCTTGAACCGCTGCAGTCCTCCTGCTGTGGGTTGACCCACAATGCCCTTAGGGAGGGAATTGCAGGATAAAGATTTCGAGAAGATTTGTAGCCCACAATCCAACAACCACCCTATGACAGCTACTGATGAACGTAAAGGATCCCATACCCAAAACCAGCAAAACCGGTGTAATATTCAGAATAGTTTCAGAGATAGTAGGAACTGCAGATGCTGGAGAATCTGAGATAGCAAGGTGTAGAGCTGGATGAACACAGCAGGCCAAGCAGCATCAGAGGAGCAGGAAGGCT
>NW_025980787.1:0-5560 GCF_021869965.1 Rhincodon typus | reverse complement strand
GTCCATACTGCTTTTAATTTTCATTTGTATGTGCACATTGCACTTTCTGGGGTTGATTGACGAAATTGAATCTTCTAGTATTTTAAATTAAAATAAGGATAATTATGTGATCAATATTAGCAGTTACAATAAGAGCAAAGTATAAAGCCCTTGTTTACATTTGAATTTGGGAGATCATACCTCAGCCTGATTGGTTGTGTATAATCCCCTGTATAAACTTGAATAAAACCAGAGAAACTAAAAGTGGAGTCTCGAGTGTTCTATGAGAGAACAGGACAGTTTGAACTCTGGTGAATCTCCCCCCTTAAGCACTATGAACAAGATGATTATAGCAGTGTGCTTGTGTGTCGATGAGGCTTCAACTGGTCATCCAACCTGGAGAGGCAAAAGGGGACCTTCATCACTGACAATGCATAGACATTTAGGAACTGTGGGAAGGGATACAGTTCCCTTTCAAAGCTGGAAGTTAATTGATGCAGTCACACTGGAAATAGACTGCTTACCTGTTCAGTTGTGGGAACAGGTTTTCTCAGCTATCAGGCCTCTGGCACACCAGTTTGTTCATTAGGTCTTACCTTCAGTGTGTTCTGACAGAGAGAAAAGATTCCAAAGGAAAGAAAATTTACTAACACATGGTTGACAACTTCACTCTGGAAAGTGACTATTGAGCTACTTTTTATGTAACAAGAGCTTTACTCAGTCATGCACCCTCTTGAGAAATGAATCAATTTATTCTATGATGGTTTCTGTTGTTGTTGCTGCTGTGAGTCACATCTGGGATTGAACCTTTACTCCACTCTAATTCTGATTATTTCAGTTTTCATATCTTTGGTTACTTTACTGGGCATGTCTCACGTACACCCATCTTCCAAAGTACCGCCCATAGCCTTGGTATTTCGGGAAAGTATTAACAAAACATCTGGAATCACTAGACACAAAATCCAATCTGTAATCACTCTTAGCTACTGGACTTAGTGTATGTCCCACAGCATCCCTCACCTTCAATGTGTGCTTACAGCATCACACCAGCAAATACGATTAAAATTTAAACTCAGCACATATAGTTAACAAGAACTTGCAGGTTGATGAGATTCTGTTAACCTGCTAGTGTACTGCTGTACTGCAATGCATTTTAGCTGCAATGAAAAATAACTGAACTGTTGTCCAGGTGTAATCTTTTGCTGTTAGGACATCCTTGTTTATGTCAGCTGCATTCTGTTTAAGGAGGATGAGTAATGTGGAATGGGGAGGTTGCCCCTTCCCAACTCACACTGGGCTCCACAGTTGCCATGGTGACAGGTCTGTGTCACTAACTGGCCTTAAGTAGGGATGTTTCTTAGCATCAGAGTAGGGAATGTTTATCTTGGCAGTGAGAGTGGTATTGATGGTCTTGGACAGGATCTGCAGAGTTGCTGGAAATGATGGAGCCTTTGAAGGCAAAGGCACATGGTAAGGGATTCTAGAAGAACAGAGTCAGGGTAGTGCTGAATACTGGTATGAATGGACTGGAGGCTGCAGCAGCAAAAGGAGAGAGAAAAAGCAGAAACCAAAAAAGGGAAGCCTGAAGCCATGGTTAGGAGAGTGTGGAAAGCACAGAACTTCCCCCACACCCCTTTCCCGAATCTGAGAAGCCCCAAGTTGCAGAAGATAAAGTCATAGTCTTTTTTTTTCACAGGATGTGGGCGTCACCACCCATTCCTTTGAACTGAATGGTTTGCTAGATGGTTCAAAGTCAACCACATTGCTGTGGAACTGGAGTTGCCTGTAGGCCAGACAGTGTCAGTCTGATATACTGAACTTTTGTTAATTATTTTATCTCCTACCACAGCATTCCTACCACATATGTACTGCTAAAAGGGCTTTCTGCTGCCATTTCCATAACTATTGTGTTCATATTTGCACATATAGTTCTGAATTCATCATTAGTAAAATTCATACCCCTCCATTATCAGTAAGAAACTGTGCCAGTGTTTCAAGTTTGCTCCCTACCACTTTTCCATTACCTTATCCACAATTATTTTCTTATCTTTGCTATGTTAATAGACAAAATCTGGTTGTCAAATTTACTAAATATAAAGGGATTCCTATTCCACACATTCAAGTCCATTGTTCGTTAAAATCTCTTGCTAAAGTTAGACTTCCTTAGACTGGTATCATAGATAGACTTCATCTGTAGTACTGAAAAGAAGTGGCTAGTGAGAAATGAGAGAAAGAAGTGAAACCATAAAGTAGAATATCCTTTTATTGTCACGTGTACTCCATTGTAGGAGTACAGTGAAAAACTTTTACAATATCTGCTTTCTTATAGTGACATCTTAGGTACAAGTACCTAGGTACAATTCTTGGATATGGAAGAGGAATAAAAGTAGTTGCATTACTTACAGAGTTGAAAAATAACTTAAAAATAGGACATCATTAAAAGGTTGACATTGCAGTAAGGTAGGAAATTTCAAACAGACATTACACTGTAATGGTTCAGTGCAAGGTCTCTGCACATGGTCTGACTGCCCGCATCAGACCCAAGTCCAGTAGCTATCCCTGCTCTGCTTCAAGTCCCAATCTGCTCCACACCAGCACTCAGCTACTCCGAGGTAAGTGCCAGGACTGACTTCCCCATGCCAGTCTCCGCCCAGGACTTGAACTGTGTGCTGCTCTGGGGCTGCTTTCCTGCGCTGTTCCGGGCACACAGCCCACGCACTGTACCAGGGCTTGTTGCTCCAGGGACTTGCTGCTGGTGCCTGCCACTGCTCAAGAGAGAAAAGACATACTGGGCCTCATCCTCACCAATCTGCCTGCCACAGATGTATCTGTCCATGTCAGTATCAGTAAGAGTGACCATTGCACAGTCCTTATGGAAATGGCGTACTGCTTTCACAATGATAATTACTATCTTGAAATATGTTTTGTGGCACCTTCACTGTGCTAACAGGATAAACTTCAAATAGATCTAGCAACTCAGGATTAAGCATCATGAGGCACTGTTGGCCATCAGCAACAGTAGGCTCATACTCCAAAACAATCTGAAAACTCATAGCCCAGCGTAACTTCCATGCTACTATTGATATCAAGACAGGAGATCAACCCTGGTTGGAAGAAGTGAGCAGGAGGGCAGGCCAGCACCAGACATACTAAAAATCTGGTCCAATCAGGGAACTCATATTCTCTCTGGCCCATCTGACTGACCTCATTACAATCACTACATCCCTCCTGCTTTGAGCCCAAGGGCATAGTCCGGTTTTTTTTTTATATAGATTCTCCTGGAGAGTTTTAGCACTGGCTCTGGTTCCTCTAACCTCTGCCTGTGATACGGGCAGCGTGTAACACATCTCTTGCTCATCTCTTGTGCGCAGAGCATCTCAGAAGAAATTTATTCTCCTCTTCAGGCAGTAAAGGTGTCAAGGTGGCACCTTGACAGGTCCCAGAACAGTTGGAAAGGCAGTCAAAGAGCTAAGCATGCCTTGTGCCCACACCATTTGCAAGTCTGTAGCTTTCATATCATCCATGTGCTTGTTCAGGACTGTTGCGCCTACCTGAACTTTATACATTACAGGACCTGACCTTGCATTGACCATGCCTCTTGTTGATACAGGGCCATTCCCCTGGTTCCTACACCAAACTTTGTCCCCTGAAGTAAACTGTCCTCCTTACTTAGTGGAACGTTTTGTGCAGCATTGGCATTCCTGATGTTTCACCCTCCTCCCCTCAGGTCCCAGAAGATCAGATTGAAATGGTGAGATGTCTTCTCCCCATTAGCAACTCTGCTGTAGCTATCTCTGTAGTTGCATGAAGAGTGGTCCTATGATCAAATAGGAACTGGGACAGTTTGTTATCTAGTGAAGCTGTAGGCTATGTCTTTAAGTCTGTCTTCAAAGTTGAAACTGCTGTTTCTGCCAGACCATTGGATGATAGAAACTATGGAGCTCTCCTTCTATGATGAATGCCATTCGACTTCAGGAAATACTCAAATTCCCTGCTAGTAAACATGGCCTGTTATCTGTGGCCAACATTTCTGGGAGTCCATGTATTGCAACAGGTGCACACAGTTTTTCTATCATCCTTCTCATGTTTTACAAATGAACTCTATGTATGTCCAGCCACTTTGAGTACATGTCCACAATGACTAAGAAAATTGAGCCCATGAAAGGACCTGCAAAGTTGACATGTGATTGAGTCCAGGGTTTTCCTGGCCATTCCCACGAATGTGGAGGAGCTTTTGACAGTAATTTTTGTCCTTGTTGGTGCTCTGGGCACTGCCCTACCAATGCTGCTATGTTTGCATCCAATCCTGGCCAAATTCTCACCAACATCTTCATTTTGGAAACCCCTGGATGAGCCTGGTGGAGTTCAGCTAGTATCTGGCAGAAACCTTTGCTTGGGACAATCAGTCTTGCTTCCCATAATAATATACCATCTGTGACATGGTCTGTCAGGGTTCAAAAAGGTTTCAGTTCTTGTTGTAATGGCCCTTTGGTTTACCCCATGACCACCAGCTGTTTCAGTTTTGCCAGGACCAAATTTTTCTGTGTCCAAATTTTGATGTTGTCAGCTGTGACTGGAAGTGTGACCAGCAAATTTAAAACCATTATTGACTCTTCCAGTGGTGGTGCCACCAGCGGTGCATCTGCCAGTGGACAGCGGCTCAATGCATCGGCATTCGCTACTTGGCTCCCAGACTGTGTTCCAATTTATAATTATGTGCACTTAGTATTAGAATCCACTGCTGAATTTAACCTGAAGCTATGGTGACAGTGCCTTGTCCTCTTTAATTAGACCTGGCAGGGGTTTGTTGTCCTTTATTATCACGAATTGACATCCGTAAAGGTATAGGTGGAATTTCCTGGTTCCAAATAAAACCGCCATGGCTTCCTTCTCTATCTGGGCATATTTACGCTCTGCATTAGCCCTAGTCCTGGAAGCATACACTATTGGATGTTCCTCTCTATTGATCCACCTATAAGCTAATACTACCCTGATGCCATATGGGACGGCATTGCATATCAATACCAGATCTCACTTGGGATCATATTTTGCCAACATGTTAGATAAAGATAGTTTCTTCACTCCCCTGAAAGCTATGGCTTGGCTATACGATCATTTCCAAGGTTGGTCCTTTTTTTAAGAGTTGATGCAAGGTGCCAAGATGGAGGCTAGGTTATGTATGAACCTTCTGTAATCATTCACCAGCCCAAGGAAAGACCTACAACATAGGAGCTGGGGCACCTTTTATCGCCCTCATTTTATCTTCCAATGGGTGCTACCTGGTCTTGTTGACTCTGTAGCCCACGTACATCATTTGGAATACCTGGAACATACATCTTTCCCTTCTAAGGTCAATGCCCACGTGGGAGTAATGTCTAATGACTATATCCAACTTCCCTAACTGCTCCTTATTGGTCTTGCCTATCATTCGCATGTCATTTAAACAAATGGCAACCCAAATATCAGTCTCGTATGTTGGTACAAACCCTTATGGGTATTAATTGCAGTATATGTTTGGGAATCCTTATCTATCTGCAATTGCAGATATGCATGGCCCATCATGAAGGACAGCACCTTCCTG
>NW_025980786.1:0-5560 GCF_021869965.1 Rhincodon typus | reverse complement strand
GGATGGAGGGGAGGGGAGGGAGAATGGCGCGGGATGGAGGGGAGGGGAGGGAGAATGGCGCGGGATGGAGGGGAGGGGAGGGAGAATGGCGTGGGATAGAGGAGAGGAGAGGAGAGGGAGGATCGCGCGGGGTGGAAGGGAGGATGGCAGAATGGCGCGGGCTGGGAGTGGAGGAGTAATGGGGACAGATAGAGATGTGGGAAATTGATGGAGGCGAGGGGGAATAGGGTGGAGTGGGAATATGAGTATGGAGAGAGGGTTGAGAGGGATGGGGAGAAGGATAATTGATATGTAGGGGAGATGGAGGGTGACTGGTGCTTTGTTGTAGAGGGATGGGGAGAACAACAAAACGAGAGGGATGGATGGAGAGAGTAGCGGATGAAAGAGGACATCAAAGGAGAGGGAGTGTATAGAAAGGAGAGAAGATACACAGAGTTGTTAGAACAAGAGGGAGAGGATGGGGGAGGATAATGGGAGGTAGGGGATGGAAGAATGAGCTGAAACAGCATATGTGGAACAGAAATGAGCAGAGGCAGGGAGTGTGGGGGCGGGAGCGAGCAGAAATGAATAAGGAGGATTGAGTGAGCTGAGGTTGCTATGGAGTAGATGAGAAAGGAGGAGTGAGTGTAGAGGGAGTAGAAAGGGAGAATAGAGAGGTAGCAGACGCAGCAGGAATGGAGAAGTGGTGAGTGTGTGGGAATGGGGAGAAGAGAATGGGGATATTTAAGAAGGGAAGGAAGTAGAGAAAGGAGGGTTGGGAATAAGAGATACGAAAGAGACAGTGGTTGGAGTGTGGAGTAGGGAGGCAGAATGGTGGCACAGTGGCTTAGTGGTTAGCACTGCTGCATCACAGTACCAGAGACCCAGGTTCAATTTCAGCCTTGGGTAACAGTCTGTGTGGAGTTTGTACACTCTCCTCATGTCTGCATGGGTTTCCTCTCGGTGCTCCAGTTTCCTCCCACAGTCCAAAGATGTGCCGATTAGGTGGATTGTCATGCTAAGTTGTCTCTAGTGTCCAGGGAAGTGCAGGCTAGGTGGATTAGCCACAGTAAATATGGGGTTACAGGGATAGGGTGGGGGTCTGTGTCTGGGTGGGATGCTCTTCAAAGGTCAGTGTAGGACTCAATGGGACAAATGGCCTCTTTCCATGCTGTAGGGATTCCGTGTTTCTTCCTTTACTCTGCATAACTGTAATTGTCTTTTAAAAAAGCTCTGCAGATTGATCTATAAGGGATGAATTCACAGACAGAAGGAAATTTAAGTAGTCATCCACTTGGAAGATAGTTGGTGATTGGAGGTCAGTCATCTCCGCTCCAGGGTATCACTCTAGATGTAACTGAGGGTAATCTCCTTGACACAACCAGCTATAGATGATTCATCAATGACCATTCTACACCATAAGGTCAGAAGTGGGGCTGTTTGCTGATTGCATAATGTTTAACATTGCTTACAACTCATCAGTTACTGAAGCAGTCCATGTCTAAATGCAACACGACCTGGACAATATCCAGGTTTGGGCTGACCGTTGGCAAATAACATTGCCTGGCACTTGTGTGACTTGAATGACCATCTCAAATAATAAAGAATCTAAACATTGTCCCTTGATATTCAATGGCATTACCATCACCAAATTCCCCCACTATCAACATCCTGGGTGTTACCGTTGACCAGAAACTGACCTAGACTCACCATATAAATGCTGTGGCTATTCGAGCAATTTAGAAGCTAGGAATTCTGCAATGAGTAATTCACCTTCTGACTCCCTAAAGCTCATTGAACACATCCGAGACACAATTGTAATGGAATGTTGTCACTTGCCTAGATGAGTGGAGCTCCAACAACACTCAAGAAGCTTGACTGTCATCACATCCACAAACATTGACTTCCTCTACCCATCTGGTTCACTGAAGCAGCAGTGTGGACCATTGACAAGGCATTCTGCAGTAATTCACCAACATTCCTTAGACAGCACCTTTCAAATCAGCAACTTCTGTTACCTGGGCCACAGATAACACGGCAACTCCATCACACCCTCCAAGCCACTCACCATCCTGACTTGTTAATATATTGCTCTTCCTTCACTGTTGCTGGGTCAACATCCTGGAACTTCCTCCCACACAGGATTGTGGATCTACCTACACCAAATGGACTGCAGTGGTTCAAGAAGGCAGTTTACCACCACCTTCTTAATAGCAGTTAGTGTAGGAAATGATGGCCCAACAGCAATGTTAACATCCTCTGAGCAAATCTTGGAAAACAAAACTTGTTTGATGCGAATGAATTTGAGAAATGTTAGACATAGGAAACATACAACTGCAGGAAATATTTGGATGTGATAGTTCCGAGAAAAAGAAAATACAACCATTCAGATCAGATACAAGTTGTGACATAAGCCTACAGTCATAAAACTATAAGTGAAGATTGATACCAGAAACAGAATAACTTCAACCCATTCAAACAATACTAGGAGATCCTTCCTGAAAATGTGAAAGAAAATGATTAATGAAATGTGTTCTAAAAGCAAACGATGTGATGGTAGCAGCACATAGGGGTACCTGGATTTGATGGCTAGAAATAACCCAAATCTGAAGGACAGAAAAAGGAAAAGTTGCTAACAGCACATCCAACACCATTGGAACAGGTGATCTTCAATCCTGGAACATAAACAGAAATTTCTGTAAAAACTTAGCAGGTCTGGTAGCAACCCTGATCAACATCTCTGTTTCAAGCTTGTTGTCGTGTTGCAGCAAAGCTCAACACAAGCTGTAAGAACAGCACCTCATTTTCCACTTGGAAACTTGCAGCCTTCTGGACTTAATATCAAATTCAACAATTTTAAGGATTGAGCACCTTCTTCAATCCCCACACACCAGGCCTTGTCATCATGTGCGCTGCTACCTCAGACAACCCATTGTCGGCTACAAATAGTTCCCATAAGCAGCTATTCGTTCTCCCAGACTAATGTTTACCTACTCCTTTGTCCAACTGCTTTTCTCTTTGGGCTCTATCCCCAGAACTCATGCCTGCCTCCACACACACACACACACCTCCCCCTCCCCCGCCCCGGCTGCCACCAATCTTCTGCATAAATACCAACCTTTTCTGAGCTACTGTCAGTTCTGAAGAAGGGTCACTGGTCCGGAAACATTAACTGTGAATTCTTTCCACATATCTCCACCAGTCAATCCTCAATCCTGGAGCTGAGCAGTTATAGATTATGTCAGTAAACCATGAAATAAAAAAGACCACATCAAGAACGGAAGACCCATAAAAAGTGCCCTCCCATCAGTTTCAATGAAGATATGGTGCAAATGTACTCAAAGTTTCAATGAAATAATTGGATACTTTTAAGATTTTGAGTGTCCTTTCACCCTTGATCCAGCCATGCAACGAGTGATTCACTCCCCATGTAAAGTACCAGTACAGCTAAAAGTAATGCTTGAAGGTCAGACCCAAAGATGAAAGAAATGATGATGCTTGCTGGAGTTCCATGTTGCAGAGCCTACAGATTGGATGAATTTCATTGTAGTGAATGAGAGGCCAAATGGAGGACAAAATTTTTTTAGTTCCTGAAGATTTAAATGAAACCATAAAGAGGGATCATTGTCCTTTTGTACCAGTTGCTGAAAGTAAGCACACAGGTACAGCAGGCAGTAAAGAGGTGGCCTTCATAGTGAGAGAATTACAGTATAGGTTCAACATCATCATAATACCACCCTCAGGGACATGTCCAAAGAGCCTTGTAAACTGTTCAATGACAAAGGAAGACTGGAACCTTACCTTACTTTCCTGTGACTCCAATATACAACTCCAACGTTGACATGAAATGCCAAATCTATGTAAGTAGGAACTAGTTAAGTGGTGATAGCCTAAACAGTCTCCTAGCCAGGCAGCAAAGCAAGTTAGAATTAAACAAAAATAATTGAAGCATTACAAGCCTCATGTGTGATTATTTCAAACACTGTGAACCAAATGTTAATGGGAATGCATAACAATGAAGATAATGCAAAGAAGCTGCAAGGCAATTTGGACAGGCTGAATGGGCAATAACACAGGATGTAGAATATAATATGGATAATTGTGAGGCTATCCACTTTGATAGAAGGAATGGAGATGCCGAGTATTTCTTAACCGGTGAAAGATTGGGAAGTACTTATACCTGAAAGGACCTGAGTGACTTTAGTTATGTCACCAAAAGCTAACGTGCAGGTGCAGCTGACAATTAAGAAGGAATTGTAAGAGGATTCGAGTAGGGAAGTAATGATGTCTTGCATCATTGCACAGAACATTGGAGAGACCTCACCTGGAATATTGTGTGCTGTTTTGATCCCTTTGCCTAAGAAATAATATACTTGCCATAGAGGAAGTGCAGTGAAGGATCAACGTGCTAATTCCTAGGATGATGGGACTGCCCTGTGTTAACAGATTGGGCCTTTATTCTTTTGAGTTTAAAAGAATGAGAGGTTTTCTCAAAGGAAGTTACAAAATTCTTAAAGCGCTTATGCAATTCTCCCTTTCTTGGGGGTGTGTGGTCTTTCTAAAACCAGGGAACACAATTCAGAACAAGAAGCAAGCCACTTAGGCCTACGATAGGGAAGAAATTATTCACCCAGATGGTGGCAATATTTGTGAAATTCTCTATCCCAGACGGCTGTGTAAGCTCAGTCATTAGTTACATCTCAGATAGAGATTAGTAGACTTCTAGTTACTAATTATATCAAGGGCTTTGGGATAGCGTTGGAAATTGGCAGAGGTAGATGATCAGTTACTAATTTAGAACATTAGGAGCAGGCTTGAGGGGGATGAATGGCCTACTCGTGCTCCTTTCTTCCTATGATTTATGGATCGAGAGATAGGTTTTCTGGAAATCTTAAAGGAGGAATTAGGTGAAAAGATGCAGGTAAGAAATTCCAAAACTTCATGATTAAGCACAGAAAACACAACCATCAGTGGGAGAGCAATTAAAAGTTGAGATGTGCAAAAAAGGCAGAGTTGGAGCAGTACAAAGATATTGGATGAATGTGAGACTGATGAAGATAATAGGGAAAGGATGGGGCGAGTTCATAGAAAATCTTGAAAGCAAGACTGAGAATTATTCAATGGAAGCATTGCAAAACTGGGAACCAAGCACAGCAGCAAATGGATACACTAGACTGACAAAACAGGACTCTATAAATTTTCCTAAATAGTGACAAAAGTCATTGATTAAGGAGCAATCACCACATTAACCATGATGCATGATACATGAGTTAGAATGTATGGAGGTCTACTCCAAGTGGGAAGCAGCAAGGGTGGAATCAGCAACAGCATCAACATTCAGATGTCGACCATTTGAGGCATTTCTGTTTTTGGACAGAATTTATTAAATAATCCAAATTGTGCTAAGAATTGCACCATAAACTAATTTAAGATCAGTTGAGCTCATAATGTGATGAATTTGCATTTTCTAGAGGTACATATATGAATACACAGAAATCTGTGTTATGCAAGCAAAAGCAATTCATAAATATATCAGAGACAACAAGGTGCAGGGCTGGATGAACACAGCAGGCCAAGCAGC
>NW_025980785.1:0-5561 GCF_021869965.1 Rhincodon typus | reverse complement strand
GAAACGTCAGCCTCTCTGCTCCTATGATGCTGCTTGGCCTGCTGTGTTCATCCAGCCCTGCACCTTGTTGTCTCTCATTTCTTGGAAGTCATTGGTTCCAGATAATCGTTGGTCTTGGTGTCTTGAACTCATTTCAGGGAAAGCACCTTACCGATTTCTGACTGGGTTTTGTGTCTGTTCTGTTTGAACAGGGTTTGCAGCCTTCAGAGTTTCAAATTTTCAGATTCCTGCTTCTGAATTACCCTGTCTTCAGGATCAGGGTGATACCTGACTTTTCTCCTGAAAGACTGATCAAAAGTACCTTCCAATTTTGTATTTCCTGAACAAGCTGTATCTGACAAGAGCCCAGAGACGACAGTGCATGAATAGCAACTTGACCACACATGCAAAAACAGCAGATCATCAGAGTCCAGAACATTTAATGCCTTATACTTTTTGCCTTGAAGAATAACCATCACTTGCCAGAAATGATTCTTGATTAAAGTAAATCTCTGCAGAGAGAAATCCAATTTTCTTCCCTTACTTGAAGTGTTTCAGTTTAAGTGTATGTTGTAAGTTACTTTGAGAGGTAAACATTTATATTTTCATATTACAAGTTGTGTGCATTAATCATTCCTGTATTTTCATTGAACGATTTTACTGAATTTACCTTTGCCAAGGGCGTGTTTATGGGAAATTACTATATTGGAACCGATAATGAGTAGTAGTTAATATGTATATTATTTTGTTAAGCATTTTGACGGAGTTACATTTAAGCCAATTCTTTTATTTTTACCTCGTTTTTAAATTATAGTGTATGTATAAAGTGTATGTTGTTTCAAGTCTAGTTGACCAATCAAATTGCATCCAAAACACAACATCTTATACTTACCTTTAAAATAAGAAAAAGTTAGGGTCTAGACTGTCTTCTTAATATATTTTGACAGGGTTTGATCTGGTCCATAACAAGAATCATATATGCTTCGTTCATTCTTCTAAATGCTACAGAATGCAACCTGAGTCTTCTCAATCCTCATCGGACAATATCGCTTTAAACTTTAAATGTCTTCGCTCAAAGTGGTTAGAATTGGGATCTCACCACCACACAAAGAGTGGTTACAATGCATAGCATAGCTGTACTTAAATGCAAGCTGGATAAAATAAAGAGGTTCATGTGGAGGTGAACATTAACATAGACCAGTTCGTTGATGTTGCTGAGATAACAAGCAATGAAAGTTTAGGATCTTCATGCAGTATGACTTTGTATGTTTTTCTTACATTTTCCCTTAATAGCCTGACTCAGATGATTATCAATCCAAGTCCTAATCTAGGAATTGAGCTTACAAATCGAGTCTGAATCTTCACTTCTGACAGGGGTGCCCTGCACTGTTGGAGTTACAGTCTTTGGGATGAGACATTGGATCAATGTCACATCCACACTTTAGATGGAAGTATTAAATCTCATGGAACTACTTCACAAAAGAATTGGTGCGTTATCTCAGGTACCCCGGTCAATATTTATTCCTTGCTCAATTATAACATATTAGTTGACCCAGCTGTTATTATAACATAATATTTGTTGGAGTTTGCCATGTGTGAATAGACTATCAGGTTCATGCATTACATTAGGGACTAGACTTCAAAAGGATTCCATTGGCTGTAAAATGCTTTGAGAGGTCCAATTATTATGAAAATCTCTATATAAACACATGTCTTCTTTTTTTCCACGTTAGAGACTAAGGAAAAGTAACAGTAGCCTGGGTTTTTGAGCCCTCCAGAAAATGTCACAAAGGCACAATTCTGGAAGTGCCTACATTTGATCGCAGACCTGCCTTTTACACTGGCTGGTGGGCAAGGAATTGGCAGCAGGTTGTAATCTGCAAATCCCCGCGATCATTGTTGATCATTGTGCAAAAACATCCCTGGCTCATTAACATCCTTCCTCACTGGCAGGCTAAATGCATTAAAGGTGGCAACATGGTGTTACACAGCAAGAGAGAGTTTTTTCTTTATTTATTCATGGGCTATGAGTGTTGCTGGTTGGACCAGCATTTATGTCTCTGGTTGCACTTGAGAAGATGGTTTTGACCTGCCTTCTTGAACCACTGCAGTCCATGAGCTGTGGGTGGACCTTCACATAGGCCTTAGCATGAGAACTTCAGGAGTTTGACCCAATGAAGCAAAGGAACAGCGATATATTCCCAAGCCAGGATGGTGAGTGTCTTGGAGGGGAACTTGCAGGGGGTGGTGTTCCCATGTATCTGCTGCCCTTGTCCTTCTAGATGGAAGTGGTCGTGGGTTTGGAAGGTTCTGTCTAAGGATCCTTGCTGAATTTCTGCAATGCACCTTGTAGATAGTACACACTGAGCGTCGGTGGTGGGGGGAGTTGGATGCTTGTGGATGTGGTGCCAATCAAGCGGGCTGCTTTGTCCTGGATGGTGGCAAACCATCCAGGCAAGTAGGGGCTATCCCTTACACTCCTGACTTGTACCTTGTAGGTAGTGGACAGACTCTGGGGAGTCAGGAGGTGAGTTACTCACTGCAAAATTCCTAGCCTCTGATGTGCTCTTGTAGCCACTGTGTTTATATGGTTCATCTAGTTCAGTTTCTGATCAATGGTAATGCCAGGATATTGATAGTGATGATAATGCTATTGACTGTCTAGGACAACTGTTAGATTCTGTCTTGTTGGAGATGGTCATTTTCTGGCACTTTTGTGACGCAAATGTCACTTGCCACTTCTTAATTCAAACCTGAATATTGTCCAGCTCTTGTGGACATGGACTGCTTCACTATCTGAGGAATCATGAACATTGTGCTGACCTTATAATGAAGCAGCTGAAGGTGGTTGAGTCTAGGACACTACCTTGAGGAGCTCCTGTAGAGATGTCCTGGAGCTGAGATGATTGATGCAGCTATGCCTCAGCAAGGAATGTTCGATTTATTAGTATCAGTGCCCTTCCCAGAAGGAAGATCCAGGTTGCACTGTCTGTAATGGTAAAAGGTGACAGCACGCAATGATATTCGGGGAAAAATGAGCAGACCTGATGAATGTGAGGCACTCTGCAGTTCATTGCTGTAATAGTGTTGTGACAAATGTCCTGTTTTCACAACATACAGATAAAATAGCTCTTGATTGTGTTCCACAAAGAACCACAGAAGCACACAGAAATCTACAGAGAAGTTTAGTGGATCTCCCATGGTAGGGCATTATCACCATCCCTTCAGAGATCCTGGATCTATACCTGACCATGGAAGAGAAACTATATGCTGTGAACACATTCTCTCAGCAGCTGTGTGAAATACATCTCATGCTGTTGAGCTCCCAAGCTCTGGAATTCCCTCCAAACCCCTCTGCCCTCCTACCTGACTCTTCAATTTCTTCCTATGTATTGGAAAAACTATTAACCATTGGCATAATGGGTGCAGTTTTGCTCTCCCTGGAGGGCAGTAGCAGAGAAGGGTAATTTGTTTTTTGCTTTATTTTTCATTGTGAATTGAGTTTGAAAAAGGGCTGTTTTATGACAAAGGACTGAGTTCGGAATTCTTTCTTAATTCACTTGTGGGATGTAGGCATTGTTGGCTGACCAGGGATGTTTAGAAAGTAAGTTATGTTTACATTCCTGTTACTTTAAACCAATAAGTCAGAGACTTTGTACTTTGTGAACCAGTTGCTCTGTGCCCTGTGAAGAAGTGAAAGAACCTGAAGGAAAAGATGAGACAGCTGAAGGACTTGGGAAACAAAGACACTCCATTGAATCCTGAGGACTGGTGCCACTGAATTGTTTCCCTCACTTCATTTTCAAAAAAACTAGGAACAATTGGGAGCATGAGTGAGGGGTAAGAGGGTAGGTACCAAAAGCCAACCCCCTATCCTTGCCTCTATCTCCAGCCAGCTCAGACTTAGTCAGCCCAAACTGAGGAGATTCTAATGTCCTGGTAATATTGATCAACCAGGGCTTTCCTGAATGACCCAGGTTAACAACTCCAATCAAAGATCTCATAGTCAGTGAGTTCAACCTGGTTCCAATCACTACACCACTGCGATCACCTAATAAAATCCGAATGGATGCCTGAATCCTAATGGAGTGAAATTACAAGCGATGGATACATTAATCAAGGCTTAATTGAGTTTGAAACAAAGACAGAAATTGCTGAAAAACCTCAGCAGCTCTGGCAACAGCATCTGTGGTGAGAAATCAGAATGAACATTTCATGTCCAGTGACCCTTCTTTAGAACTTCTGTTTTGAAATTGAGTTTGAATTGGTTCTACACATATAGGAAGCTAGCAATCAGTGGGGTGTCTAAGTGTTGTGGTATATGGATAACTGAAATAAAACCCTCATTAAAAGTGTGCACGTGGACTCTGTTTGAATACAGATATCTTCTCCTTTATAACAGTGGTAGCAGGGGCACATTTCATAGAAAAGTATTGGAAGAAATTCCAACAAAGGATTTAACAGCAGTACCTGTTGAGGACTACATTGATAAGGCATCCCTATGGAATATTGTACACTCAGCAAAATGTAAAAATGAAAAAAAATTTGAGCTTTGACGTTGCACTTTAAAAAATGATGCTAGGGAACGGAGAAAATCCCCAAACTGAATTGGGTGGATAGCAGCAGGCAGCGACCTCATTGTTCTACAAAGAAAAGAGCAAGTTGTAGGAAAGTTTCGAATATACTGGAAAAAGAAAAGTTGGAACTTTAATTAGCAAAAAAAGAAACACAGGGAGCATAATTATAGAATTCCTACAGTATGGAAGGAGACCATTTGGCCCATCAAGTCCACACTAACCCTCCAAAGAGCATCCCATAGACCCACCCTATCCCTGCATTTCCCATGGCTGATCCACCTAACCTGCACATTATAGACTACTTTAGCATAGCCAATCCACTTAACCTGGACATCCTTGGGCTGTGGGAAGAAACCGACACAGACGCAGGAAAAAATGCAAACTCCATGCAGATAGTCACTCAACGGCAGAATTGAGCCCAGGTCTGTGGCACTGCGAGGCAACAGTGCTAACCACTGATCCACCATGCCACCCTTGCTGATGGCTTCTATATTTTGCTTTGTTTCTGTTTTTGTAATGTATATTCTGATTTATTTAAAAAGAAAAGACAGAGCCTGTTATTACCCAATAAGGTCTGAAGGGATGACGAAGTCTAATGGAATGAGGAACAGTTAAAGGAAGAATCAATCGGGTATGAATTGGTTTTATAAATCTGGGGAGGTATGCGTTTTATGGAACTGAAATAAAGCTCTCACTAAAGAGCAGCCTTGGGCTCAGTTCAATAGCATTTAACTCCTTATGTATGTGAACATACAAATAAAGTACAAGAGCAGGCCATAGGCTGATGGTGAGGCCCGATACAGACCGATGGTGAGGCCCGATACAGACTGATGGTGAGGCCCAATACAGACTGATGGTGAGGCCCGATACAGACTGAGGGTGAGGCCCGATACAGACTGATGGTGAGGCCCGATACAGACCGATGGTGAGGCCCGATACAGACTGATGGTGAGGCCCAATACAGACTGATGGTGAGGCCCGATACAGACTGAGGGTGAGGCCCGA
>NW_025980784.1:0-5561 GCF_021869965.1 Rhincodon typus | reverse complement strand
GTGTTCATCCAGCTCTACACCTTGTTATCTCACTTACTGTGTCTAACCTGGAGTGAAACTCAAACCTTTAGTCTCGTGACTGAATTGTTGGTATGAGCTCCTCAGCCAGGGCTAACATGCAAAAAGCTTCCAGAACTGATCTAAGTGCTCTCCGTGTGGAGCACTGGGATGTTAGAATGCGCTCTCCTTGTTTTGCAGGTTCTGCCCTGCCACCACGATGTCAGATCGACCTAGTCTCCCTTTCCGAGGTGGCCTGCCTCGTGCAGCTCTTGACCCTGATCTCCCTGGACGTTGCCAGCAGCTAGCGCAGGTATCAGGACCAGCCTTGGCAAGAGGCAGGACAGTCCCAAGTCTGCGACCCCTGGAGTCTGAGTCCGTGCGAGATTACCCACTGCAAGATGAGCAACTGGCAGCCAATCTTGGATTTACCCACGCAGTATGTATGGCACATTGTTCAGGCAGAAGTTGCAAGTATTTCATAGCAGATGTCTCAATTATATATTTTTAAGAAAAAGTAAGGCTCAGTTTAAATTTTCTCTGGGATATGTTGATTGGTGTGGAACTTTACAAGAACATGATATTCAATCCTACCAATCCGTTCATGTACATGATGTCTCCTTTTAAGGCCACAACGTACAGTTGAGCAGAGTTTTCCCAAGTGTTGAAGTTCAAGTAATGATTCCCAAACAAGTCTTGAGAATATATTTCCCCTGGCTTAGCTACACTAGAAAAATATGTTTGAAATGAATATCTGCTTGATTATTCCCTAACGTGCAGTCTCAATAATAATCCAATTCAACTGAATGAAGTTTTGGTCACATTTGCCCATTATTTTATAGAAGTACTTTATAGAAGCTGAACATGATTCTCATGGAATGGAGTAAACCTCTGAACTTGGAAACTTTTGAGAGTTCAAAGCCCATTCTGAACAGGATTCAGATTTGACCCAATTTTTATTGTGTTTATCTCTGCACAGATGCTGCTGATTTATTTCCAGTAGTTTGGTTTTTTTCAGATTTCTAGAATCTATAAATAACAAAATTCTATCAAAAGTATTCAAACTGAGTGAAGATGTCAGTAGTTTTCTCGGAGAAGTTTGCTGAAAATATTAAAAGCTGCAGAGCCTTACAGATGAGCTAAATCCTGTATTAAATAGAAAAGCTTCTAGAAAGAGAAAAATGAAAGATTGGATTAATAAGTCATTTCACATCCTCTGAATGTCCCAAAGCACTCCGTAGCTAATGAAGAACTTTGAAAGCATTGTGGCTGTTATAATGTGAGGAACGTGGTCAGTCAGAGTCCATGATGAGCATTGTAAGTTGTCTGTTAGAAGCAATGAACTCAAAACTAACAAAGCTTATCTTGGTTTCTTCACTGATTGTATCAGGGTACTTTCTGCAGTACCCGTTACACTCCTTAAGAGGGCAGTGTCTCTACAGGTACAGACAGCAGTAAGTAGTTTAAGCATTTTAACTGTCAGGAATCTGCTCCCTCCATTTGAACAAGTGAGGCGTTGTCACTGGTAAGGCTCCTGGCATTTGTGTTTTGGTTGTTTGGCTTTCTGAAGCTGAGTAATTGAAACTGCACTGTCAGGACTTGTACCAAATTTCACATACAATTCCTACAGTGTGGAACCAGCCCATTCGTCCATCAAGTCCACACTCACCCTACAAGAGCATCCCACCCACACTTGCACCCCCCCACTCTACCCCCTCCCCCACTCTACCCTGTAACCAATATCACCTGCACATCCCAGGACACTATGGGCAATTTATCATGGCCAATCCGCCTAACCTCCACATCTTTGGACTGTGGAAGGAAACTGGAGCATCGAGAAGAAACCCATGCAGACACTGGGAGAATGTGCAAACTCCACACAGGTAATCGTCACCTGAGAGCGGAATCGAATCCACGTCCCTGGCACTGTGAGGCAGCAGTGCTAACCACTGAATCGCCATGCTGCTTGTGGTGAACAGTTGGCTGTAAGTATTGAAACACTTGGCTCACACGATACACAGCTTGCATAATAACTTTGTATTGATGTAGGAATGAGGAAAGTGCATCACAAATTGAAGTTATACAAAAGGCAAAACCGCACAGAAGCAGGCACTTCGCCCCTCCAAGCCTGCGCTGACACATTTTGCCCTTCCACACTGAAACTGTTCTGACTTACAGGGTCCTTATCCCTCTATTCCTTTCCTATTCACGTATTTGTCCAGGTGCTTGTTGAATGCTGCTATTGTCTGCTTTCACTACCTCCTCTGGCAGTGCATTCCAGGCACTCATCACCCTTTGTGTGAAAAACGTGCCTCATACATCTCTTTTAATCTGCCCCACCCCCTGTACCTTGAACCTGTGTCCCCTCGTAATTGACCCCTCCACCCTGGGGAAAAAGCTGCCTCCTTTCCACGCTACCCATGCCATTCACAATCCTTCTATCAGGCCGCCCATCAACCTTCTGCATTCCAGTGAAATCAAGCCCAGTCTAGCCAACCTTTCTTCATAACTAAAATCCCCCATACCAAGCTACATCCTGGTAAACCGTTTCTGTACCATCTCCAAAGCATCTGCATCCTTCTGGTAATGTGGTGACCAGAGCTGTGTGCAGTATTCCAACTGTGGCCTAACTAAAGTTTTATAATGCTGCAGAATAACTTGCCTATCTTTATACTCAATGCCTCTTCCAATGAAAGCAAGCGTGCCATGGGCCTTGTTTTTTACTACCTTAATGAAGCACAAAAGGAAATAATTTATCCCATTGTGTCCTTGCTGGTTCATGGGCTCTCCAATTAACCCTTTGCTCTAGCCCTGCAAATGTCATAGAGATATACGGCATGGAAACAGACTGTTCGGTTCAACTGGTCTATGCCAACCAGATATCCTGAATAAATCTAGCCAATTTGCCAGCATTTGGACCATTCCCCTCTAAACCCTTCCTATTCGTATACCCATCCAGATGCCTTTCAAACGTTGTAATTGTACCAGCCTCCTCCACTTCTAGCAGCTCATTCCATATATGCACCACCCTCTGTGAAAATGTTGCCCCTTGGTCCCTCTCACCGTAAACCTACGCTCTCTAGTTTTGGCCATCCTGGCTATTGCATTTGGCTGGTGTTGAAGGAGCCACTAACCACACAACACAAGCATTCTTTCACTTTAGTATTACACAGCCTACTCCATAATCAAGACTGATGCACACAGAGTAGCACCAAGGAAATGCTGTACTGTTAGATGTCAAACCTAGGTCCATGCCTGTCTTTTTTGATGGCATTCTCCACGATTGTCTATTTACCCTATCCACACCCCTCGTGATTTTATAAACCTCAATAAGGTCACCCCTCAGCCTCTGACTCTGCAGGGAAAATAGTCCCAGCCTATTCAGTCTCTCCCTAGTGCTGAAGCCCTCCAACCCTGGCCACATCCTTGTAAATCTTTCCTGTACCCTTTCAAGTTTCATAACATCCTTCCTGTAGGAGGGAGAACAGAATTGCATGCAGTATTCCAAAAGTGGCCTAACCAATGTTTTGTAAAGCTGCAACATGACCTCCCAACTCATTGCCATTGAATTTCCTTCTCTTTTGCACATGCCAGCCTTAGACAAGCTGGGATTCTCTGAAGTGACAGAGATAATGCTGAATGTTTATTGTTTTCAGCAAAAGATGGTTATATATTTGTTTATGTAAAAGATGGAGTCTCTTCTGTTTTCCCAGTTTTGCTCCCTTCCCTATTATGTTCTCCATCCTGGAAGTGGGCTTTTAGAGCTGTTTCCATTACGGTCTATTGCATTTGGCTGGTGTTGAAGGAGCCACTAACCACACAACACAAGCATTCTTTCACTCTAGTATTACACAGCCTACTCCATAATCAAGGCTGATGCACACAGAGTAGCACTAAGGAAATGCTGTACTGTTAGATGTCAAACCTAGGTCCATCCCTGTCTTTTTTTGATGGCATTCTCCACGATTGTCCTGGCTTTTTCCAGCAGCACCACAATGAAACAGATTGTCTAATCAGTTATCATCTTTTGTAGGATTTTGCTATGTGTTGATTAAGTTTGATTTTTCCCATATGACAATAGTCTTGGTATCTTAATGGGTCTCCTGGTTATGAAATGTTTTTGCGAGATGCTGGTGTGGTGAAGGATGCTGCAAGAATGAGAGGTGATAGACATGCAATTTCTTCCTTTCTAATTATCTCTCTGTTTTCTTAGCCACTGGGCCGTTCAACTGGACGGGTTCGAGGTCTCACCTCATTGTTGCAGTTTGAAGCCTATGGACGAGGAGATTACCTTGGCAAGTGGATTTGTCCTTCAGCTGAGCTAAGAATCGATTTCAGGTGTTTGATCCTATGTGTTGACATGCTGCACAACTGTTGTTTGCTGCTGCCAGCTCCTCTCTGCGTGTTGGTGGTTTTCTTGACCCTTCTCTGTCATGCACTGGCTTCAGAAGACCTGCCTTGCAATGGCTCGGAAGATGGGACAGTCTATGACTCGCCTGTGATAGCAGCACAGAGGAAGTTATCACTGTGCAGTCAGGTTCAGTGGGTGTGGATAAACAAGTCCCTGTCCCATCTCTATGCATGTTTACTTGTACCTGACACAATGTTGTAGAGAGTTTTTCCTAAAGAATAGATATTTCCAATGGGTTGTGCGTCTTTTTGCTGAGAGGAGTCGTGTCCTCTTTAAAACTTTGACTTTCTGCACAGATGCTAGTGAATCTGCTGAATTTCTTCAGCACTTAATGTTTTTATTTAACATTTCCAGCATCTGCTAGATTTTGATTTTCTGTTGCTGTGAATTCATATCTTTTTTAAAGACTGCTGCCTTCATGTCCCTTTCATATTTGGATTGGAAAACATTTTCAATGAGCAGCATATCAGGGTCACAGTACAAGGTAGCTAGCAATGAATCCAGTCAGGAATCTGGTAGAGTAAGGAGAATGTGGAGCACACAGCCACTGGAAGTGGTTAAGTTGAACAGCACCATTTTATTTGAAGGTAAACTGGATAAGCATGTGAGGGAGAATGGAGGAGATGATATCCAGATGATGTACAGCATAAAGATAAACATGGACTGGTTCGACAGAGTGGCCTCTCTGGCTTAAAAAATGGGATGGGGGTGGTCTGATTGTTGGCATGAAAACCCTGGGGTATGCGGAATGCAAATGTTGGCTGGTGTCTGCATTAGACCCTATGGCAGGATGGGGCTGGGGGAATTCTGCCGGGAGAGTATGTGGGGTAAGATGGCTTGCTTTTAGTTATGGTTCCTCCAAAAATATGTCACGTAGAATGGAAGTACTTCGATAGGAACAACTTATATAGTACCATTAACGTAGTAAAATGCAACGAGGCCCTCCCTGGAGTGTTATCGACCAACAGTGATATTGGAACTGAACCGAACTTTGGTTAAAAGGTTAGATTTTCAGGAAGTGACAGAGGTGGACACGATCAAGAAATGAACTGTAGAGCTTGTGTAGTTGTTTCTTCCTATTTAACTGTTTCATGTGATTGTTGTACATTTTCAACACACAAAAGGTGATGTATGAAATAGCAGTGAATATAAG
>NW_025980783.1:0-5562 GCF_021869965.1 Rhincodon typus | reverse complement strand
CCTCTGCTCCCTGCCCATTCATGTATCTGTCTAGATACATCTTAAATTACACTATCGTGCCCGCCTCTACCACTGGCAACGCATTCCAGGCACCCACCACCCTCTGCGTAAAGAACTTTCCACGCATATCTCCCTTAAACATTTCCCCTCTCACTTTGAAATCGTGACCCCTAGTAATTGAGTCCCCCACTCTGGGAAAAAGCTTCTTGCTATCCACCCTGTCTGTACCTCTCATGATTTTGTAGACCTCAATCAGGTCCCCCCTCAACCTCCGTCTTTCTAATGTAAATAATCCTAATCTACTCAACCTCTCTTCATAGCTAGCGCCCTCCGTACCAGGCAACATCCTGGTGAACCTCCTCTGCACCCTCTCCAAAGCATCCACATCCTTTTGATAATGTGGCGACCAGAACTGTACGCAGTATTCCAAATGTGGTTGAACCAAAGTCCTATACAACTGTAACCTGACCTGCCAACTCTTGTACTCAATACCCCGTCCGATGAATGAAAGCATGCCGTATGCCTTCTTGACCACTCTATCCACCTGCGTTGCCATCTTCAGGGTACAATGGACCTGAACACCCAGATCTCTCTGTGCATCAATTTTCCCCAGGGCTTTTCCATTTACCACATAGTTCGCTCTTGAATTGGATCTTCCAAAATGCATCACCCCGCATTTGCCTGGATTGAGCTCCATCTGCCATTTCTCTGCCCAACTCTCCAATCTGTCTATATTCTTCTGCATTCTCCGACAGTCCCCTTCACTATCTGCTACTCCACCAATCTTAGTCTCATCTGCAAACTTGCTAATCAAACCATCTATACCTTCCTCCAGATCATTTATGTATATCACAAACAACAGTGGTCCCAACACGGATCCCTGTGGAACACCACTGGTCACAGTTCTCCATTTTGAGAAACTCCCTTCCACTTCAACTCTCCGTCTCCTGTTGTCCAGCCAGTTCTCTATCCATCTAGCTAGTACACCCTAGGCCCCATGTGATTTCACTTTCTCCATCAGCCTACCAAGGGGAACGCCTTACTGAAGTCCATGTATATGACATCTACAGCCCTACCCTCATCTATCAACTTTGTCACTTCCTCAAAGAATTCTATCAAGTTGGGACGGGCGATAAATGCCGGTTCAGCCAGCGACGCCCATATCCCGTGAGGAAAATAAGTGAAAAAGTTGAGGAGACAGAGCAGGTATTCTCTTGAATTTAGAAGGATGAGAGGCGGCCTCATAGAAACTTACAAGATTCTTAAAGAGATAGACATGGTGAATACAGGATGGATGCTTTGCTTGGCTGTGAGGGGTGTTGGGGGAGGTGCAGGAGAGAGCGATCTGGAACCAAGGAAAACAGTCTCTGGATAAGAGGCCATCCATTTCAGTTTAAGGTGAGGAAGAATCCTTCACTCAGTGGGTGGTGAATATTTTGGCTGCTCTGGAAGACTGGGAGAGCTTATTCATTAAACCATTTCAACTCAGAGATTGATAGATTTCTACCCCTGAAAAATGTTAAAGGATATGAGGATACAGCGATAAACATGGTGTCAAGGTCAATGTTCAGCTATGGTCTCAAATTCCAGGGCACCCATTCATTTTGTCACAATTTATCTGAAAGTATAGTGGTGAGAATGAATTACATCTGGGGCTGAATGAGTGCTTTATTTAAAAAAAAATCAGCGTAACTTCCTGAAAGAAGTGAAAGATAAACAATGGATAAGATCTTTTCACCTGGATGATATTCTCACATGTTGAAAGACATCCTCAGATTGAGTGTGTCGATCAGAGAGAAAGTGAAAAACAGGGAGCACTGAGCTGGGGTGTGACTGTCCTTCAACTGATCCATGACAGAGCTGTGTAGCTGCAAACATTGTTTTGTCTCTCTGCGCACCTGACAGACGGTTTCACGGAGAGGTCACAAGGGAGTGGGTAGCGCCTCTTGCTTCGGGTCGTGAGGGTCAAGGGTTCAAGTCCTGCTTTCGAGGCTGCAGCCTGTTATTGAGGCTAACACTTCCAGGGTTGGGCTGAGGGAGTGCTGCCCTGTCAGAGGTGCTGCCCTCCATGTGGTAATATACGGGAAAGGGCCCCTGGAATCACCTGGGATTATGGTCAGGTGGGGGGTCCAGCGGTGTTCCTGGATTAATGTTGATCCCTCGGCCATCGCAAACCAAAAAAAAGCAGCATTATGGGATCATGTCACTGCCAGGAAGATTGCCCTGCAACTCACAGCCGCGCTTTCTGCATTATTTCACAACAGGAGATTAGAACAAGGAGCAAGAAAAGTTCACTTAGCTCTTTGAACTTGCAGTACCATTCAATGACATTTTTAAAAATTTGTTCACTTGTGGGGTGTGGGCGTCACAGGCTGGGCCCAGTATTTATTGCCCGTCCTTAGTTGCCCCCTTGAGAAGGTGGTGGTGAGCTGTCTCTTGAACCGCTGCAGTCCACCTGCTGTGGGTTGACCCACAATCCCCTGAGGGAGGGAATTCCAGGATTTTGACCCAGTGACAGTGAAGGAATGGTGATATATTTCCAAGTCAGGATGGTGTGTGGCTTGGAGGGGAACTTGCAGGGGGTGGTGTTCCCATGTATCTGCTGCCCTTGTCCTTCTAGATGGAAGTGGTCGTGGGTTTGGAAGGTGCTGTCTGAGGATCTTTGGTGAATTTCTGCAGTGCATCTTGTAGATAGTACACACTGCTGTTACTGAGCGTCGGTGGTGGGGGGAGTGGATGCTTGTGGATGTGGTACCAATCAAACGGCTGCTTTGTCCTGGATGGTGTCGAGCTTCTTGAGTGTTGTTGGGGCTGCACCCATCCAGGCAAGTGGGGAGTATTCCATCACACTCCTGACTTGTGCCTTGTAGATGGTGGGCAGGCTTTGGGGAGGCAGGAGGTGAGTTACTCAATGAGAATTCCTGTGGGACACTGGTGCTCCTCAAACCCTGGCTTACCTCCATGACATGTAGTGAAGCCCACTGATTGATAAGGCACCATCTTCTCAGGGCAACTGAGGTAGGGCACTTGCCAGACACATCCACATTCAGAGACTGAAGAAAAAAGAAGAGTTTGAGTTGGTGTTGATGTGCTTTGCTTTATTGATGTTTTTAACTCATTCGTGAGATGTGGACATCGCTGGGTGAACCAGCATTTCTTGCCAGTCCTTAGTTGCCCCTTGAGAAGGTGGTGGTGAGCTGCCTTCTTGAACTGCTGCAGTCCATGTGCTGATGACTTTGAACTGTATGTGTGTTATAAGGTTCCACATGGGCACTTCTTGAGAATATTCTGGAAGAGAAATGGACATCGAGGCAACCACTTGATTGAAAAATGCAACCAGTTCTTCCACTCAGCTCCTAGTCAAACAGGAAACACGGCAATAGGTAAGGGGCTGTGTGGCACCTACAACATTTCCTTAAACTTTGCAGTAAAGGGTCCTCGGTGCGTTCCGAGTGATATTTTCCCTGCTGTTTTGGAGTGTTACCTCTTTTTAAAATTCCTTAGTGACACCAATCCAATATCACAAGTGGTTCAGAGTTGCTGCGGGCTCTAGGGACTGTGTTGTGTAGAGATCCAAGAGGCTGTAGGGAGATTGCTTTGGGACCAGACACAGACGGAGACACCTTTGTGCAACGTCTTGAGATATTGCATTGCTGTGTTTTTGTGCGCGCCACCGAGGGAACACAGAGGTGATGGGGAAGGGTGGGGATGGGGGAGGCTGGTGGTGAAGGGCAGATGTTGGAACAAAATGTTTGTGCTAGAACACTGCAGGTGTGACTGAAATCAATTGTGCATTCAGGAAGAAACCGAGCTCCAACCGGACTGTTCCAGATGAGTTCAAAAACTCAAAACAGGTCAACTCAAGTTCGCAGAAAGAGAAGCGGCAGACCATGGAGAGGTAGTGGGCTATAGGAACAGACAGGTGGGTCGTCTGCTATTATAGGAGGTCAGAGATACGGCACAGTGTCACAACACCAGTAAGCCTGCTGGCTGTGAATATATTCACACAGTACTCAGCCCAGTGAGCGTAAAATGCAGCAACTTCATCATTTCCTTCCGCTTCCACCCCCCCCACCTCCCAAAGCTCTGTGATTCAATTTGTTTGTGCTTTGGTTTTGCTGTGAATTTTTCACTTACCAAGATGACAGATCATAGGAGAGAATATAACACCTTCTATTTCAATCAACCAGCATGAATATCGAGTAAGTCTCTGTCAGCACGGGGTTAGATACAGAGTAAAGCTCCCTCTGATTTGCCCCCATCAAACTCTCCCAGGACAGGGACAGAAAATTGGGGAATATGGAATTATGTCTGGATCAGAACGGTTCTTAAGAATGTAGGAACTGGAGTAGGCCATTCAGCCCATCGAACCTGCTCCATCATATAACATGGCCGTGACTGATCAAATATTTCAATGGTTTTTGCCAATGTGATCCCCATGATCCTTTGCAGCATTGACAATGAAAAAATTACGAACCGCTACTTGAATAAACTTAAAGACTGAGCATCCACTGCTGTCTGGGCCAGTGAATTCTCCATCCTCTGAGTAAAACACAATTCTCCTCATCTCAGTCCTAAATGCCATCCCATTTGTGTTTACATTTGCCTCCTGGTTCTCGACTCCCCAGCCAGTGGAACCAATGTTTCTGTATTTGCCCTATCTATGACTTTGTTTTGAAAGTTTCAGTGAGATCACTCTCATTCCTGGAAAGTCTCCAGAGGACAGGCCCAGTTGGCCCGATCTCTCTCTTCACAGGACATTCCCACCTTCTTGGAAACAGTTCTGGTGCACCTCCCTTGCTCTCCCTTTGTGGTAATGGTATCTTTCCCAAACAAATAGACCAAAAGTGCACACAGTAGCCCTGGTTCAGTCTTGCAAAGCTCTGATACAATTGAAGTGAGATTTCACTACTCAGGAACTCAAATCAGCTTCTGATAAAGGCTGACAAGGTTGGTGAGTTGGCGGATGACACCAAATTTTGTGGCATTGTAGACAGGGAAGAAGGATTTCTAAGATTACAAAAGGGATCTTGATCGTATGCGTTAATGGGCTGAAATTTGTCAGATGGAGTTCAATCTGGATAAATGCGAGATATTGCATTTTGGTACAACAAACAAAGGCAGGGCTTATACAATTAATGTTAGGGCCTTGGGTAGTGTTGTAGAACAGAGGGACCTAGGGCTGCAGATACATAATTCTTTAAAGTTTGTGTCACATATAGACAGATGGTTAAAAAAGCATTTGGCACGCTTACCTTCAGTGCTCAGTCTGCTGCCTGAGTGGCGGTGGGATTGGGCCTGGTGAGGCAGTGATGGTGAGAGTGGGGACGGTGAGGCAGTGACGGTGAGAGTGAGGATGGTGAGACAGTGACAGTGAGAGTGGGGCCCGGTGAGGCAGTGATGGTGAGAGCGGGACGGTGAGGCAGTGACGGTGAGAGTGGGGACGGTGAGACAGTGACGGTGAGAGTGGGGACGGTGAGAGTGGGGACGGTGAGGCAGTGACGGTGAGATTGGGGACGAAGAGGCAGTGACGGTGAGAGTGGGGACAGTGAGAGCGGGACG
>NW_025980782.1:0-5562 GCF_021869965.1 Rhincodon typus | reverse complement strand
GTCAGCTTTCCTGCTCCTCTGATGCTGCTTGGCCTGCTGTGTTCATCCAGCTCTACACCTTGTTATCTCAGATTCTCCAGCATCGGCAGTTCCTACTATCTCTGATTTTGAAGGCTACTGTCTTTCCCTGTTAAAGTTGCAGAGATAAATGGAAGGGTGAGGTGAAAAATAACAAGAGGGGAAAGAAACACAAACATAAACAAAAGAGCCAAATGAATGGAAGTGGAAATGGTGTAATATACTAATTCTGAGATGTACAAAATAGATTGGAAGCTGACCTTGGTGATGGTTTGCCAAAGCTGAAAGTAATTTTGTCAATTACGGTCCACGCACTAGTTATGACCTGTCAATCTGAGATTTCTGCATTCTGCAATGTCCCGAGAAACTAGAATTATATGTCCTCCTTTTATTTTAGCTAAAAGAGGCCTTCCTGAGCACCTCCATTTTGAAGCATCCAGTAGGATTCCCCTTGTCATAGAGCCATACAGCATGGAAGCAGACCCTTCGGTCTAAGATGACTATGCTGACCATAATCTCAAACTAAAGTAGTCCTGTATGCCTGCGCTTGGCCTATATCACTCCAAACATTTCTTATGCATGTACTTATCTAAATGTCTTGTATGTTATAACCATACCCACATCCACCACATTCTCTGGAAGTTCATTCCACACATGAACTACTCTCTGTATAAATAAATTGCCCCTTACGTCTTTTTAAAATTTTTCTCCTCCCCTTAAAAATATGCCCTCTAGCTTGCACCTCCCCCACCCTAGGGAAAAGACACCTGCCGTTAACCTTATCTACACTCCTCATGATTTTATAGACCTCTCTCAGGTCACCCCTCAATCTTCTACACTCCAGTGAAAAAAAGTCCCAGCCTCTCCTTATAACTCAAACCCTCCATTCCCAGCAACATTCTGGTAAATCTCTTCTGAATCCTCTCCACCTTAATAATATCCTTCCTATAACAGGGCGACCAGAAATGGACAGGGTACTCCAGAAGAGGCCTCACCGACATCCTGTATAACTTCAACATGACGGTCCAAATCCTATACTCAAAGATCTGAGCAATGAAGGCAAGCGTACTAAATGCCTTCTTAATCACCCTGTTTTATTTGTGATACAAACTTCAAACCTCTCTGTCAAAGCTCACCTCTCCTGTTAGGGCTGTCAGCCTGACATTGCTGTGCGCCCTTTGTATTAAGCCTCCCACTTCCCTAATCCGCCTGTCTTCCTTAATTTTATATCGCTGTCAAATGTGGTTTATTAATTGGATGCCCTTGTGACCAATGTCCCACCACAGCCATTTCCAAATTCTTAACACTAGTTAAAGCCAATGTCGAAATCATAATAAAACCAGCAAAATTCAGTTCATCAAATCTTACAATACAGAATGAAATCATTCATCTCATTGAGTTTGTGCCAACTCTTCGAATAAGCTATTGCATGTTTCCCAATAGCTCTATAATTTTACCATTTCAAGCATGTATCCAATTCACTTTTGAAAATTATTATTGAAGCTTCTTCTAACATCCTGTTGAACAGTGCATTCCAAGTCCTATTAATCTGCCATGTTAAAAAATAGTTTTCATCTTCACTGTAGTTCCTTTGTCAACTATCTTAAAACTATGCCTTTTTGTTAACTATTGACTATACTGATTAAGTCTGACTGTGATATGCTAATGAGATAGTGTCTATTATCACAGGGTTTGATGCAATTATAAGTGATCTTGGTCTCTCTCGCAGCATTTTGAAGCCACTATAAGACATTCCTTAAATAAAGTTAATGTTTTCTTTCAGCATCTTTGTAAATAGTTTTTTTTATCAGTACAAGACTAAAAGTATTATAACTTTGTGTAATGGGAACAGTAATTCTCATTTATTACAGGTATTATCAAACTCCTTCATAATTAGAAACACTTACAAACTCACTCTTTTTTAACCTTCTCTTCTCTGAGACAAATCTCCGGTTCTCTAGTTTCCCCTGTTCTCATAAATTTATTTTGTACCCTGTCCAAGGGCTTGACACCTTTTCTCAAGTGTAGTACACATAAATAGACAGCACAGTGCAAGCTGAAGCCTACTGAGAAGAAAAAAACCAGTGAGACCTGTATATGAGATATTGGTCCGACTCATCTCTTTCAAAATGGAGCTCCAGTATGACTAATATGTTCATTTCCATGACTTACTGTTTACTGTTTTATTCCTTCTGGGTAACCAGTGATATATAAGTAACAAAAACAAAAACAAAAACAGAAGCTGCTGGTAAATCTCAAAACTGAAGAAGGGTCTCTGGACCCAAAATGTTAACTCTGATTTCTCTCCACAGATGCTGTTAGACCTGCAGTGCTTTTCCAGCAATCTTTGTTTTTGTTTCTGATTTCCAGCTTCTGTAGTTCTTTTGGTTTTTATTTAGTGATGTATGAATGTTTAGCTCTTGTGCCTCTATTTACAAAAATAATGATATGACTTGCATATGATTTTCAAACCTGTCCTGCCACTTGCAATGGTTTGTGAAATCCCACATCTGTTAGTTCTTGCACTTCAGTTAAAAAACCGTAAACAAAACTGTTTCTCATTCTTCTTTCCAGATTTGCATTGCAGTGTGATTAAACAAAGTTGACTATTCTCCTTATAGGTGAAATAAGGATTGATTAAAGTGTGCTTATTTTCACAATTAACATTAAAGAAGAAATTGTGACTAGTAGTAGCTTCATAAATGCAACCCTTTTCAAAATGACTCTGTCTGCCTGTAGTGAACTACATGTGAGTGGTTTGTATATTTCTCAAGTTGATGTAATAACTGAAGCTTTAGGGTTATGGCAATGAGTGTCATTTTAATATATTTTAAAATAAAATAAATGTATAGCTCTGAAAATCTGTAGAGGAGACCAACCTATTCTTTTGTTATATTTCTATTTAAAATTATGCTACTATTGCATGGTACTGCCAACTGATTCTGGTGAATTTGTTTATCTCATCCTAAGTGGTAGTCTTCATTATTGCATAGCTATTTCTAAAAATATGGTATGACTGTTGATGTACACAGAATTTTAAGTCCTAATGTTATCAATAATGCTTGATACTAGCTAATAAAATAAAATAAACTTGAACTGTGTGTTTGATTTGCTCATGAAAATCCATACAATGAAAACAATCATTTAATGATTCAAATTCTAGGAGTTCATAATAAATCTTATCAACAGAGGCACAATATTATGTTTTTTTTTAAAAGGTTTTGTATGTCTGAAGTATGATCCAGGGATGAAGGGCTTACCATAGGAGGAGCAGTTAAGGACTCTGGTTCTGGATTCAATGAGTGTAGAAGAATGAGGCAAATCTCATTGAAACTTACAAAATACTGAGAGGCCTGGATAGAGTGGTCATGGAGAAGATGTTTCCACTAGTAGGAGAGACTAGAATCTGAGGGCACAGTGTCAGAGTGAAGGGACAATCCTTTAGAACGGAGATGAGGAGGAAATTTCTTCAGCCAGAGGGTGGTTAATCTGTGGAAATCATTGCTGCAGAAGGCTCTGGAGGCCAAGTCATGGAGTGTATTTAATATATAGGTTGTTGATTGGTAAGATAATCAAGCGTTATGGGGAGAAGGCAGGGGTTGAGAAATCAGCCATGTTTGAATAGTGGAGTAGTCTCGATGAGCCAAATGGCCCTATTGCTTCTCCTATATCTTATGGTTATACTCCAGCTGTGGTCTCATTAGTATGGTTGGCCAAGTATTGTTATTTGTCCTAATCAAACCTGAATGGAAACTTTGAAGGTGCAATGAGTTCCAAAATCCTAACAGGATTACAGATTTACATTTCATCTGAAATTGTAAACTACTTTATTTCAGTTACATGCAGATCCAGTTATGTACGGCTGAGTTTTCCCATTTTCAGTTAGTGTTTTGGTGAGTGAGATTCATGTTCCCAGTCTGCCATAACGTTCTCACTTCACCTCATTAATTATGAATCTGGGCTTTTCAGCGCCAATCTCACAGAATTGTACACCAGAAAAGGTGAATTTGCTCATCACTGCAGGACCTTCCAGCACTCCTGTCATTGGTGGTATAGCTAAAACCCAGTTGCACACAATTTCAGATGCTGCAAGCCAGAAACTGCACCTCACACTGTGGTGCTTCAGCCTCTACATTCACAGGGCTTGGCCCAGAAGCTGACAGGTACCTGAAATTGCTAGTAAATAGATTGGTGGAGGACAGTGTTTTATCCACCTGACATGACCAACCTTGAACAAGATAGAAGTCCAGGTCAGCACAGTATCCTAAGTAAAGCACAACGCACGGCAACATAGAAAGTTGCTATGCTCCACAAGCAAAATGCCACATAGTGCATCACCACTCATTCTACCTTTTCCATCATATGCACTTCTCACTAAGACACATGGACTACAACTCTCACCATTGCATACATCATTTCCATTCAATGGTTCTGACCTACCTTATACTCCCAACCTACAAATACAGCTCATTCATCCTGAAAAGAGGTCTCAGACTGGTGCTTTTCTATGCGGCTTCTCATGCCCGATGTTCCATTTTTCAATCGTGCTTTCTGGGATTTCCCTCCTGGTCACTGTCCCTATCCTTGTCCTTATCTTCAGCTTAGAAGATTGGTTGTCAATCCCCATTTCTTATACATACCCCCTTGTTGGCTCCATTTGTGAAGGACACAATGATACATACCATCCTCACGGGACTATACTACAAGGGCCTGCTGGAGCAGTGCAGACATCAAAATCTCATCTTAAGGATGCCTGTAGCTCTGATAGGAGTTTGGGCTCTATAATCTCTTCATTCTGCATTGATCTGGGGCTTTTGTAAATGTGTCCTGAGCCATGTATCACAGATTTGTTACATTGGAGAAGGAAGCCATTCAGCCTATTGCATTGGCAACAGCTCTCTGAGCATTTTAACTTACTATGAATCTGCTGCCTTTTTCCCATAACCCTGTAAGTTATATCAATTTAAATATCCTCCAATGACCCCATGAATGCCTCAATTGAACCTACTTTGACCAAACTTCCAAGCAATACATTCCATACTGTAACTACATGTTGTCTTAAAATTTTTCTCACCTCGTATTTGCTTCTTGTGCAAAGCAAAACACTATGAAACTATGCCTCTGATTCTCGATCTGTTATGTGTGGAATCATTTTCTCCCTATATACCCTTTCTAGACCCCTCATGATTTGACAACTTCCCCTCCAAGAAAAACAGTCTGAAATTTTCCAAATTTTCCTCATAACAGAAATGTCGCATCCCAGAACCATTCTTGTAAACATCTTTTGCACTTTCCACAAACTAATTCACGTCCTTCCTATAGTGTGGTGCCCATAACTGTTTATAATACTTCAACTGCGATCTAAACAGAGTCCTATAGAAGTTCATCGTAACCTAACTATTCTGATACTCAATGCCACCATTAATGAAGCTTAGAATACTGCATGCTTTGTTAACAGCTCTCTTTATCTGTCCTAACAAGGTGTAGAGCTGGATGAACACAGCAGGCCAAGCAGCATCAGAGGAGCAGGAAAGCTGACGTTTC
>NW_025980781.1:0-5562 GCF_021869965.1 Rhincodon typus | reverse complement strand
TCAGTGGAGGGGGACTGGTCGGGCCTGCGGGACAGGAAGAAGCGGAGGGCCTTAAGGCCATCTGCATGGGGAATGCAGGTGTAGAGGGACTGGACGTCCATGGTAAAGATGAGGTGTTGGGGACCGGGGAATTGGAAGTTCTGGAGGAGGTGGAGGGCGTGGGTGGTGTCACGGACATAGGTAGGGAGTTCCTGGACCAAGGGGGAGAAAATGGAGTCCAGATAGTTGGAGATCAGTTCGGTGGGGCAGGAGCAGGCGGAGACAATGGGTCGACCAGGGCATTCAGGTTTGTGGATTTTGGGAAGGAGATAGAAGCGGGCAGTGTGGGACTGGGGAACGATGAGGTTGGAGGCCGTGGGTGGGAGGTCACCTGAGGTGATGAGGTTGTGGATCCGCCTCCCACTCTCTCCCTATTTATTTCAGAACCCCCTTCCCCTCCCCCTTTTCTGATGAAGGGTCTAGGCCCGAAACGTCAGTCTTTCTGCTCCTATGATGCTGCTTGGCCTGCTGTGTTCATCCAGCCCTTTACCAGAATGTTGCCTTGAGTGAAGCGTATTAGCTATAAGGAAAGATTGGACACACTTGGATTGTTTTCACTGGAGCACTGAAGTCTGAGGAGTGACTTGATGGAAGTATATAAAATTTTGAGAGGCACGGAGAAGGTGGAGAGTTGGACTGATTTTCCCAGAGTGGAAATGTCAAATAATAAGGGGCATAGGTTTAAGGTGAGAGGGGAAAAGTTTAAAGAAGACGTGCGAGCAAAGTTTTTCTTACACAGAGGATGGCAGGTGCCTGGAATGAAGTGAAAATCATACCTGACAAATTGATTAGAGTTCTTTGGAGAGGTAGCAAGCAGGATAAAGTGGAACCAGTAAATGTATATTTGGATTTCCAGAAAATGTTTGATAATATTCTGCACTTAATAAGATAAGTGCCCATAGTGTTAGGGTTACCATATTGGCATGGATAGAGGGCTGTCTAATTAAGAGAGGACAGATGTTTGGATAGAGAGGGCATTTTCAGGATCGCAACCTTTAAGAAGTGGGTGTACAACAGGCATCAGTGCTGGGGTCACAATTACTTACAATATGTATACTAATGACTTGGATGATGGAAGCAAATATACTGTCACCAAGTTTGTGGATGACACAAACTAGGTGGGAATACAAGTAGTGAGGATGACACAAAAAGAGTCCACAGAGGGATATGGACAAGTTATACTTGGTAGATGGAATATGATATGGGGAAATGAGAGGTTACGCACTTTGATCAGAAGAACAGAAGATCTGAATCAAACAGTATGATGGAAAAACTCAGCAGGTCTGGCAGTACCTTTGGTGAAACAGGTAAAAGAGAGTCCAGTATGACTCCTCTTTAGAATTTGTATAACTCTTCTTCAAATTTCAGTTCTGAAGAACCATCAAACTAGATTCAAAACGTTAGTTCTGTTTCTCTTTCCACAGATATTGCCAGACCTGTTGAGTTTTGCCAGCATTCTCTGTTTCAGATTTCCAGCACCCATGGTATTTTGCCTTTAAAAGAAAGACTACAGAAAGCTGCAGCACAGAGTGGTTTGGCAGTCCCCAAAGAGCTAGTATCCTAGTTCAGCAGTTAATGGGGGAGTTGATTAGACTATCAACCTTTGTTTCAGAGTGAATGGTGCATAAAAATGTTCTCGCTAGAACTATACAAGGCAAAGTTAGACCACACCTGGAATACTGTGAGCAATTTTGTTCCCCTTGTCTTAGAAAAGGCAGCCTTCCATTGGAAGCAGCCCAAAAAAAGGTGCACTAGGTTGACATAGGTATGGAAGGATTTTCTTATTAGGGGAGATCAAGGAGGTTGGTCTTGTACTCACTGGAATTTACAAGAATGAGAGGAGATTCTTAGTGGGCATAAATTTAAGAGAGGAGAAAAAACATTTTCTCTGAGGGTAGTTTCATAGAGATCTACAACACAGAAAAAGGACTTTCAGCCCATCGTGTCTGCACCAGTCAAAAACAACCACCTAATTATTCTAATCCCATTTTCCAGCACTTGGCCCATAGCCTTGTATGCCTTAGCAGCATAAGTACTTCTTCAATGTTATCAGGGGTTTCTGCCTCTATCAACTTTTTAAAGATAGTGAGTTCCACCTTCTGGGTGGTAAAGCGTTTCACCACATCTCCTCTAAACCTTCTGCACTTTCGTCTTAAGTCTATGCCCCTGGTCAATGAACCCTCCATCAAGGGGAAAATGTTCTTCCCTGTCTACCTGATCTATGCTCCTCATAATTTTATACATCTCAACCATGCCCCCTCTCAATGTCCTCTGTTCCAGGAGAATAGAACACAACACAAGAACACAAGAACTAGGAGCAGGAGTAGGCCGTCTGGCCCTTCGAGCCTGCTCCGCCATTCAATAAGATCATGGCTGATCCTTTTGTGGACTCAGATCCACTTACCCGCATTCTCACCGTATCCCTTAATTCCTTTATTGTTCAAAAAAAATTTACCTTTTTTTTTTAAAAGCGTTTACTGAAGTAGCGTCAACTACTTCACTGGGCAAGGAATTCCACAGATTAACAACCCTCTGGGTGAAGAAATTCCTTCTCAGTTCAGTCCTAAATCTGCTCCTTCTAATCTTGAGGCTATGCCCTCTTGTCCTAGCTTCACCTGCTAGTGGAAACATCCTCTCTACTTCTATCTTATCTATTCCCTTCATAATTTTAATATGTTTCTATAAGATCCCCCCTCAATCTTCTGAATTCCAATGAATATAATCCCAATCTACTCAGTCTCTCCTCATAAGCCATCCCCCTCAACTCCGGAATCAACCTAGTGAACCTCCTCTGCACCCCCTCCAGTGCCAGTACATCCTTTCTCAAGTAAGGAGACCAAAACTGCACACAGTACTCTAGGTGTGGCCTCACCAGCACCTTCTACAGCTGCAACATAACCTCTCTGCTTTTTATTTCAATCCCTTTAGCAATAAAGGACAAAATTCCACTTGCCTTCCTAATTACTTGTTGTACCTGCAGACCTACCTTCTGTGATTCGTGCACAAGGACACCCAGGTCCCTCTGCATAGCAGCATACTGCAACTTTTTATCATTCAAGTAATAATCCTTTTTACTATTACTCCTACCAAAATGTATGACTTCACATTTATTTACATTGTATTCCATCTGCCAGACCTTTGCCCACTCACTCAATGTATCTACGTTCCTCTGCAAAGTTTCACAGTCTTCTGCACACTTTGCTTTGCCACTCATCTTAGTGTCATCTGCAAACTTTGACACCCTACACGTCACCCTACCCAGCTCCAAGTCATCTATATAAATTGTAAATAATTGCGGTCCCAACACCGATCCCTGAGGCACACCACTAGTCACTGACTGCCAGCTAGAATAGCACTCATTTATCCCCACTCTTTGCTTCCTATTAGTCAACCAATCCTCTATCCATGCTAATACTTTACCCTTAATGCCATGCATCCTTAGGTCAGTCCAATCTCTCCTCGTAATTGAAATTCTCCAGCCTAGGCAACATCCTGTCAAATTTCTACATCCTCTCCAGTACTATCACATTCTTCTTATAATGTGTATTCCAGACTTGCACAGAATACTCTCGCTGTCGCCTAACCAACATTTTATACAGTTCCAGCAATAACATCCCTGCTCTTAAAATCTATGCTTTGGCTAATAAAACCATATGGTGCCTTAACCACTTTATCCACTTGCCCTAATACCTTAAAGGACTGATGTACATGCGCACACCTTGTTGCTTCCCAGCATCCTACCTTTTACAAGGTATTCACATGCATTGTTTGTCCTGCCCAAGTTCATCACCTCACAATTATCTGGATTGAATACTATTTGCCACTGATCAGCCTATCTATATCCTCCTGTAATCCAAGGCCATCCTCCTCACTATTTACCATCCCACCAATTTTTGTATCAAAGCGAATCTGTGGAATTCCTTACCACAGAGGGCTGTTGAAGCTGGCTGTTAACAATGTTCAACATTGACATAAATGGATTTTTAACCAGTAAACGGAATCAAAGATTATGAGGATAAAGCAAGGAATTGGTGATGAGGATTATCATCATTATTTAAGGGAAGATGATGGCATGGGGTAGTATTGCTAGGCTATCTATCCACAGATCCAGGTAGTGTCCTGAGGACCTGGGTTCAAATCCTGTCATGGCAGATGGTGGAATTTGAATTCAATAAATGTCAGGAATTATGAGTCTAATGGTGACCGTGAAACTATTGTCGATTGTTGGAAAAACAATCTGGTCTGCTGATGTCCTTTACCTGGTCTGGCCTAAATGTGACTCCAGACCCAGAGCAATGTGGTTGACACTTAAGTGTCCTCTGGGCAATGAGGGATGGGGAATAAAAGTTGGCCTGGCCAGTATCGGCCATGTCCCATAAATGGATTAAAAACAAATCAGCCATGATCTCAGTGAATAGCAGAACAGAGTCAATGAATTGAATGGCCAACCTCTACTCCTTATGATCTCACTGTCTTAATTCCATCCTGTAATGGCTTGGTCAGAACTTGTCTTTCAAACAGAATATTAACCACTTGGTGGTGGGTCATCACCGCAGTGTCACTTTTGATGATGCAAACTGGATCAGGCAAACATTTCCCAAGACAGCCTTCCTTGTGTTTTTGCAATAAAACACAATGTACTAGCATCATGAGCTAGAATTATGGTTACTGTGGAAGTCATTACCATGGATATAAGAACCCAACCATTCAGTCAAGCCGAGATGTAAACTTTAAATGGAGGCTGCTTCTGTCAAACTGTAAAGGGCATTGAGAGAATTTCTCTGCTTCGGAACAGCTGAGAATGAAAGGAGCAGAAGCTAACCAACTTTCACTGAAATCAAATTAGCAGGCAGACATGATCAATTCTGACTGAGATGTTGTCTTCTCATTCTGTACTAAGTGAGCAATAGAAAACTGTGGTAATTTTAGGGAAGGGGAAGGGAATTAAAAAGTGTGTCAGTTCATGGATATGGATTCCCTCCTGCTCCTGTATCCTGGGGTCCCATTAATCTGCATTGAAATTTGACAGTCAGAATAGCCCAATGTGCAAGCTATTTTAGGAATTATTTAAATTAAGAACCAACAGTTATGGATAGGATATAATGTTTTAAACAGCTAAAGAAGATCAGCTTAGCCTAAGTATGAATGAAGTCCAGATCTTTTGAATTATAGAATGATATAATACAGAAATGAGCCATTGTATCTATCCAAGTTCTTCAGTAGAACTGTCTAATTCATCCCACTTCCTGGAATTTTTCCCTTAGCCCTATAAATGCTCCTTCTCAGTTATCCAATTCCCTTTTGTGTGCTCCTACTGAAATTACTTCTAATACCCTTTCAGGCAGAGTATTTAGATCATAATTTGCTGTGTAAATAAATGCTCTAATTTTACACTAGTTTGATAGGCAATAATGCTTTGTCTCATTCCACCTTCCAAAATTAATTCCCCACATACATCATTGCACTAAGTTTCATCTGCTGTGTCTCTTCTTATTTCCACAGCCTGTGTCATCTTGAATTCTC
>NW_025980780.1:0-5562 GCF_021869965.1 Rhincodon typus | reverse complement strand
CAATCCCAACGGATCACAACCCCTTCCCGTTCTCTCCCATTGTACACAATCCCAACAGATCAAAACCCCTTCCCATTCTCTCCCATTGTACACAATCCCAATGGATCAAAACCCCTTTCCCATTACCTCCCAATCGCCACAAAATCCCGTAAGTTCATGCCTAGAAATTCTGAACAAACCCTTTTTTTCTGTCCCAATCCACTGCGGATATTTTTATTCTCTCCAAGCATAGACACAGAGCTGACGCAGGAGGCTTTTCGGCCCATCTCTGCCAGAGCCACCCACTTAGTTGGCACTTCCTCCAACTCATCCTTCCTTCTTCTGTCCCAATCCAATCTCCACCCTTGGGAATTCCCTCCCCAATCTGCTACCCCTCCATCCTCTCAGTCAGCTCATTTCCACACCATGGCGACTCGCCAAGTTTTAAAAATGAAAATAACATTTCCCTTCCTCCTGGCCGCCCCACCCAGCCGCTGTTACCTTGAAGCTAAGAGTTAGCACTGTTTACTGTGACAGCAGAAGGCTCCCTGCTTCAACAACCCCTCAACAAATTCAGCAGGCGACGTTCCAGGACACACAGAGCGGCAGTGAATCGCAATGTGCGAGTCACACCGTTCAAGCAGGCAGGCTATGTTACGGGAAAAGGGTTTTATTCTGTTAGAATCATCTGCTGAATGAATAATGGGAGGTTGGATGAGTGTCAAAAATGTCCCAGTTTGGCTATTTTTAAAAAACTAACATTGCACGGGACTCCATGCTAGAGGAGCAGGCGCTGCATACTTGGCAGGCTGTACTGTACTGTCGGAAAGTGACCTTCACTGGGGGCTGAGAAGTGGGAATGGGAGGAGGGATTGTGAGGGGAACACCAGGGACATTCCTTTGTTGGTCTTTTAATCTTTTTAAATGGGTTCCACAACAACACAGAGACTGTGTCAGGGCAACACCCTCTGAGGAGCCAGAGAGTCTGCAGAGCACTGGCCTCACAATCAGCACAGAGATTCTGAGAAAGTGACACTGATTGCATCTAACCCCCGTGCTGTCCCTGTCCTGGGAGTGCTCAATGCTGACACAGGGTATAAAGTGGGGGGGGGTGGGGTGGTGAACACTGTCAGGGTAATGTAGAGGTAGCTCTACACTGTATCTAACACCGTGCTGTCCCTGTCCTAGGAGCGCTCAATGCTGACACTGGGTATAAAGTGAGGGACACAGGTGATGTAGAGGGAGCTCTACATTGTATCTAACCCCATGCTATCCCTGTCTTGGGAGCACTCAGCGCTGACACTGGGTATAAATTAGGGGACACAGGTGATGTAGAGGGTTGGAAGGGGATCTTGGTGGAGATAGGGAGATAGGTAGTTGGACGAGGGTGGTGGCAGACACAGGTCGTGGATGGTTGTTAGAGATGGAATGGAAATGGAGATGGCATGGGATGGCAAGGTCAATCCAAGATGGCGGATGGGATGGCGTGCCGGATTGACCAGGATATAAACGAGGATTACCTGCCAACGCCAGCTGAGGGTGCCATTGCCATTGGCGACGGCAGGAACGATCCCATCGGGCCCCAGCTTCACACGCTGCAATTGCAAGGAGACGCCCCGTCTCTCATCCTCGAGTGCTCGGGTTAACCTCTCGAACTGGATCTCCTGCTCCTTGACTGAGGCCAGGATGCTGGCCGTTGACTCTACATCGGAGTCATCCATGGTGTCACCCCCTAGGGGTGGGAGGAAGATTGGGCAAAGAATTGCCTTTTATTTATATATATACCTGAATGCATATACGTATATATATATGTATGAAAATAAAAAAAAGCACAAAATCTGTCCTCCTACGGTCCAATCCACGACAGAAGATTCAGGAGGAATCAGAGAGAGAGAGAGCGAGATCGAGAGAGAAAGGGGGAAGAGGGAGGGAGAGAAAAAACAGCAAAAGTCAGAGTGTAAGAGGACAGAGCTTGAAAAAAAAAGCACTACCCAACCACATATCCATTCAGCCCCCAGCTCCAGTCTGTCCCGCAGGAACAGGCAATTCAGCCCCCCTTCTCCAGCCTGTCCCACAGGAACTGGAGGCGGTTATTCAGCCTGCCACACAGGAACAGGCCATTCAGCCCCTTCTCCAGCCTGTCCCACAGAAATTGGAGGAGACCATTCAGCCCCCTTCTCCAGCCTGTCCCACGGGAACAGTGAGAGGCCATTCAGCCCAATATCCTAACCAGACCACTGGAACAGTAACATGTTAACAGTTTACACATCACTGTACAATCAATCACACGGGCAATCATTCACCTCGCCACTCCCTGGGGATTCTCCCAGATTTCCAATTCATGACCTGGGTGTTCCCTGTTGTCTCCATCAGACTGGTCAATGAAGAGATACCGAGCTTCGCAGGTAAAGATTCTGTCTGATAACCAGCTCCAGGGTCAGGTCATGCTGAGCTGAGACAGCACGCTGCAGGCAGAGATCACAGAAAGCGGGAGAAACGTGGAACAGGAGTGAGAGAGGACAGGGGTCGGGGGTAAACACTGAAAAGAGCAGCTGAAAGAAATGGCAGAGATGGCATAGGCCCTATGCACTGAGAGTCATAGAGCTGTACAGCACAGAAACAGACCTTTCGGCCAACTCCTCCAGGCCAACCACAAATCCTAAATTAATCTAGTATATCCCTCTAAACCCTTACCTATTCATGTACCCATCCAGATGCCTCTTAAATGCTGCAATTGTACCAGACTCTACCACTTCCTCTGGCAGCTCATTTCATACATGCATCACCCGCTGTGTGAAAAAGCTGCCCCTTAGGTCTCTCTTTGCTCTCTCACCTCAAAACTATGCCCTCTAAGTTTTGAACTACCCTACCCTGGGGGAAAAGACCTTGGCTATTCACCTTATCCAAGCCCGTCATGACCTTATAAATCTCCATAACGTCACTCCCTCAGCCTCCGACGCTCCAGGGAAAATAGCCCCAGCATATTCAGCTTCTCCCTATAGCTCAAACCCTCCAACATCCTCGCAAATCTTTTCTGCAACCTTTCAGGTTTCACAGCATCTTTCCTATAGCAGGCAGACCAGAATGTTTCCGAGAAGAATTTAGATATATTTGTTCGGGATAAAGGGACCAAAGGAAACGGGGAGAAAGTGGGAACGGGGGCTGGGTTTGATGATCGGCTGTGATTATATTGAATGGCGGAGCAGGGCCGAATGGCCTACTCCTGCTCCTATTCTCTATACTTTGAGGTTTCTGTGTCTCACCTTCAACGCCATCAGTTGACCCAAACACATTGGCCATCGACCAAATAGAACGGTCCATCATAAATCTCTAACGTTACTGTGCAGACAGGACCATTCAGCCCACGGCGCCTGTACTGTTCTGTTGCCTTTGGCCAGTCTCCAGCCTTTATCCCATATCCCTGCACATCATTCCTACCCAAATAATCGGCAATGCCCCTGTTGAACAGGGGAGACGATGGCCTAGTGGTAGTACTGCTGCATCGCTCATCCAGAGACCAGGGAACGTTCTCTGGACCTGGGTTTGAATCCCACCATGGAAGATGGTGGTATTGGAATTTGATCCATTTGGCCCATTTACCAGCTTCATTTACGTATCCCTAGGGTAGGCGATGTCCTGGTGGTATTATTTAATTCAGAGATAAGGTCTTGAGGGATCTGGGTTCAAATCCCGCCACGGCAGATGTTGGAATTTGAATTCAATAAAAATCTGGAGTTAAGAATCTAATGATGACTGTGAATCCATTGCCGATTGTCAATAAAGCCCAAGTGGTTCACTAATGTCCTTCAGGGAGGCAAATTTGCCATCCTTACCTGGTCTGGCCTATGTGTGACTCCAGACCCACAGTGACGTGGTTGACTCTTAACTGCCCTCTGGGCAATTAGGAATGGGCAATAAATGCTGGCCTAGCCAGCGTTGCCCACATCCTGCTCAAATAGCCTAGAACAGTGGTAGACAACACTAGGTATTCGCAGCTGTGTTGTAAAGCTCTCTTATCCGTCACTCCATGCTTACTCAGCGCTCCCAAGAATAATACACTCCCCACACATAATATCAGATATTACTCAGAGATAGAACCACACCAAATTCAGGCAGAAACCACTGACTCCAAACAAAACCATTCAACGATGACATCTCTGACCACCTCTTGGTTTCTGTTCTCACAGCAGGACCACAAAGATCCACGAGCTGTGGGAACTGTCCACAGGGAAAGTGATCAACTGTTTCAGAAATGTTCAGTATGCAAGACAGCGCCGTGCTCCCTCGGCGCCGACTAACATTCAAGATCCCACAGCGCCGTTTGTGGGATCTTGCTATGCACTGAGTCAGTTGCGCCTACATGACAGATGCTCGGGACAGGGTTGCAGCAAGTCAGCTCGTTGAGAACACAGGAGATCAGGGCGGGGTGACTGGGTGGGGCATTTGTCCCATCCTTTCCCTTTCGAACTCCGACACCACTTTCCCACCAAGTCCCAGTATCCCCACAGTCCCATCCCTTTGATGGATAACCACGGCACTCAGCCGGGAGTGGGAACACTCGAAAAATTCGCAACACTCCATGCATGGACACATCTCGCCAGCAAATGGCCAGTGCTCTCCACGCACCCCCTACCAGACCATACCCTGGGCCGGGCCTCGCTAATGGGCATCCCCGCAGCAAAAATGCATATTGATACCTTCCCCTGGCCTGTGGTAATGAGGCATGCCTGGATTGGGGCTCCAGACACCTTCTCCAATTCCTGCCCATCAGCGTCCAGTCACGGACGCTCCCACACCCTTCCTCAGAAAGGGGAGCGTTCCCGATCTCTCTCCTTCTCCCAATCCCAGCCTCACTGCGGGCCTCTTCCCGGGAAGGGGGAAACGCAACAACTGAGGGTGGTCTGGGCTAGGCTAGGCCGGACCGAACTCCAACCGGCCACAGAGGGGTTAACCCTGGATGGACATGCGCATGGACTCGGCTCAGCACTTAAAGTGTGAAGAGGCCTGGCACCACCTGGTTGCCCCAAGCAACTGAAGGTAGATGTGCCGAGGCCTGTTTACACCAGCACAGCCTCAGCTCTCTCTCTCTTTCTGTGGTCGGTTGCCCAAGGGAGCACCAGTGGGAGCCTAAACTCTCATGGGATCGCAGCACGTGGGAGGGGTAGGGGGCAAGGATAGAGATCGCAGGGGGTTGGTGGTGAAGGTGAGGGTGTAAGAGGAGGCTTGCGGGGGGCGGGGGGTAAAATGGACGGGTTGGAGCTCCAACAATGAGCTGGCCGTGTCCCGGGCGAGGGGACGAAGAGGGTAAATACAAAGACAATGAAAACAGCTTCATCCTGGCCCTGAGTCACACAGTGTCCTGGCTCTGGGTCGTTCAGTTCCCACAAGGCCACAGACCAGCTCGGCCTGGGTGGGACCAGCTCAATTTACAAAACGTTCCTCACAGGAATGTGGAGGTGTCGAGGGTTCAGCCAGAGACAGACACAGAGAGACAGGGATACACACAGAGAGAGAGGGACAGACAGACACACAGAGAGAGAGAGAGAGAGGGACAGACAGACACACAGAGAGAGAGAGAGAGAG
>NW_025980779.1:0-5563 GCF_021869965.1 Rhincodon typus | reverse complement strand
TTTCTGAAGAAGGGTCTAGGCCTGAAACGTCAGCTTTCCTGCTCCTCTGATGCTGCTTGGCCTGCTGTGTTCATCCAGCTCTGCACCTTGTTATCTCAGATTCTCCAGCATCTGCAGTTCCTGCTATCTCAGAACCTGACTGATGCCCAGTTCCAGTCAATGAGAGCTGGGTGCAGCAGATCATCATGGAATGTAAGATTGTTGCTGATCATGATACCATTGCATTATGGAGGCAAACTAGCAGCCAGTATTCATTTTGTTTGTGTTACTATTGCTGTTTGTAAATAAAAACTCAGGTTTGGAATTGTCCATTTGTCAGAATAATGGAGACAAAAAGAAGATATTTGGACAGGTGGTAGTTAAGGACAGGTAATCTCTGAGCAGCTGCTGTGCCATTACTGGTGAGATGCATCACTAGATTCCAATACTTGTCTAAGCACACTACGGCCTTTCAAAGATGATGCAACTGTAAGGGATACCAATCTTTCAGTGAATATCTGGTCAGCGTTCTGAAATCAGTGCTTGGTTAGATAGACCCAGATTGAATGAAAAGAATGCCATGGGGTGGCTTAAATAGCGAATGATGTGGGTTTTGTAAGGTACAGCGAGATATCTCACAATGCCTTGTGGTGAAAAATCCTCGAAGAAATACGATTCAACTGACACTTCATCACAGATATCTAAGGTTCAGCTTCATGAGTTAACTGTTCATCTGTTATAGTGGCCTAATTTCTGTATTCACCATCTTTGTCTCCACAAAGTAATTTCCCACGCCCTGATATATGAGAGCATCAGTCTTGACCGTCTCATGTAGCACAGCTACCTCTACTACCTATCTCTTCTCTCATAGAAAGTGGGAGAAATTCTTTCTGTGAAAGATAGAGAAAATAAGTGGGACTTATGCCATTGGACACTGGGATTTTTAGGAAGATTGCTGGAAACTACAGGGAGACACTGAAACAATTGGGAAAAGCTGCCAAGCTCCACTATTGCTTATAAAACCACCACCACCCATGATCCTCAATCATTTTAACCTAACACTCCAATCTGCAGCTTGCCTTTCCAGTAACCATTATCTTCTCTCAATTTATCTTTCCAAGAAATACTTCTATTGCTTTCCTGGTCCTATCATCAACTTCCTTCCACTGCACTGGCTTTGCAGACTACAGTTCGCAACAACATTGAAATAGATCTCTTTTCTCATGCATCGATGCCCTTTTATTTCAAAACTACCATTACTTCCCCACTAAGAAGCTGAACAATGTGGTGCTATCTCACTGCCCTTCTGTGCTTGATGTTTTCTTTTCCAGTCAGGATAATGTGTGACTTGGAGGAGACCCTGCAGGTGATGGCATTCTTATGCATCTGTTCCCTGTCTTTCTCAGTGGTAGAGGCTGTAGGTTTGAAAGATGTTGTGTAAGGAGCCTTAGTGAGTTGCTGCTGTGAATTTTGTAGATAGTACACACTGCTACCACAGTGTGTCATGGCGATGGAAGTGAATGTTGAAGGTGGTCGATAGAGTGCCCATGAACCTGGATTCTGAGTCCTGGATGGTCTGAAGATTCTTGGGAGAAGTTGCATTGCATTGGTGCTGCAATTATCCAGGCATGTGCAGAGTATTACATCTCCTGATCTGTGTCTTGTAGATGGCAGAGAGACCTAATGGAATCCAACGACGAGTTACTAGTTGCAGATTTCAAAACTTCTTATTTATTCTCGTGACCATCACATTTATCTGGTTAGTCCAGTTCAGTTTCTGGTCAATGGGAATCCATAGGATTTTGATAGTTGGGGTTCAGTGATGACAATATCATTGATCTTCAAGGAAAGATGGTTAATTTTTTCTTATAGATGGCCATTGCCTGGCACTTGTGTGGTGTGAATGTTACCTGTCTATTATGGGCTCAAGCCTGGATGTCCAGGCCTTATTGCAAATGGACAAGGACTGGTTCATTCTTGGAGGAACTGCAAATGATACTGAACATTGTTCAGTCATTAATGAGATTCCTCACTTCTGTCCTTATGATGGAAGGAAGGTCATTGATGAAGCAGCTGAAGATGGTTGGGCCTAGGACACTACCCTGAGGAACTCCTGCAGAGATGTTCTGGAGCTGAGATTATTCACCTAACAACTACAGTCATCTTCCTTTGTGCTGGGTATGACTCCAGCCATTGGAAGTTGCCACTGATTCCTGTTGACTCTAATTTGCTAATGCACCTGGTGCCACAGTTAGTCAACTGCTGGCTGAATGTCAAGAGCACTCACTCAAACTTCACCTCCGGAGTTCAACAATTTTGTCTATGTTGGGACAAGGGCTGTAATGAGGCCAGGAGCTGATCTGCCCTGGTGGAACCCAAACTGAGTATCAATGAGCAGGTTATTCCTTTGTAAGCTTAACTCCATAGCACCGTCCAGGACTCTTCCCATCTCTTTGCCAACGATCAAGAGTAGATTAATGACACAACAATTGGATAAATTGGATTTGTCCTGTTTTTTGTAGATGGCATGTACCTGGGAACAGTTCCATATTGCTGGCAAGATGCCAGTGTTGTAGATGTACTGGAACAGCTTGGCTAGGATTGCAACTAATTGCTTGACCCCATCCCATCTTAATCTGAGTGCAACCACTTCCAGGAGAGCATTGGAGCCAATAAAATGACTAAAGCCAAAATGTGTCTGTGTTACTTCTTGTTGCGTAGAATCAATTTCTGGGATTGGTCAGTTCTACTTCAGCTTGGGGAAATATTTACAGTTCAGTTTCATTTTGTTGAGCACTTAGGTTCTAAGCAGGGGGCAGTTTTATAGTTAAAACTTAATATAAGGCAATGTGATGGTAAACATGATACAGGGAATATTTTTAAAAAACCACTTCAGTCTTCCAAAGACAGTGCTAAGCATTGCACAGTATCAGCAATTACAGATACCAAAACCTGACAGGTGATCATTCAAGGGTTTTGACATTACCTGTAATTGCAGCAGAAGTGTCATATTGGCCTCGAAACATTAACTTTGTTTCTCTCTCCACAGATGCTGCTAGACCTGTTGAGTTTCTCCAGTGTCTTCTGTTTTAATTTTGTGAAGGTAGGGAATTATTTTAAAACTTATGAAGTGCTGAAGCTGAAGGTCCACAGGACATTGGGAGATGGCTCTAAGGTCTCTCTCGTAAGAAATGCCAGCTTCAGGCATTTGGTTCTACTGGGATCTTCTTTAAATAGATTTGTTGTAACCAACTCTTCTTGAAATACCAGTCTACCGGGCTTACTAGTATTATAAGGTCAAGGAATAACCACAATTTTTTTTTTTGAGAGAGACACGTACTTTACTGGCAGAAAATAGTTTATTACATAATAACAAGATAATATGTCAGATTAGTTTATGACTGGCTAATTACATTGACATTAGGTGAGAGAAATTGTTATTTCCTAAGAGATAATAATGACATCTATGCCACATGCCTAACAGTTAAACATCAAAGACTAGACTTTTCAGTTCCTTCCTGAGACAGTCATTTGGATGTCAGTGGGAAGAGTTATTCCAAAGCTTCTAAGTTAATCCTTTCAGGCAAAATCACTTATATGACAGTCCCCTTTCCATTTCAACTCAACTCTTTCAATGTTCCTCCAAACAGTCAGCTCCAAAGATCATGGTCATTGGTGACTATCTCCCAGATGAAAGTATCAATGTCCACCATCTTCCTATCTTGTTTGCATGTGTCCTTGAAGTGGATGAATGGACATTGAAGAATTGTGAATACTTCACCATAAAAAAGCCTTCGGGTATATCACCATCATCCTTCCAATGAAGGTGGTTGAACCAGCACTGACGTCACTGGCTCAGCATTGAGTACGTGCTGATGGAATTAGCATGCATTAAGACCTGTTTGTTTAGGCCATTGGGCTGAAGGCTCCCTAGGCGGAATATGAGGTGCTGTTCCTCCAGTTTGTGGGTGGTGTCATCGTGATACTGCAGGATGGCCAGGATGGACATGTCACCCAGGGAGTCGGAGGGGCAGTTAAAATGGTTGGTGACCGGAAGATGTTGTCTTTTGTCATGAACAGAGTGCAGATGCTCTACAAAATGGTCTCCAAGCCTCTGCTTGGTCTCACTGATGTAGAGGAGGCCACATTGGGAACAGCGGATGCAGTAGACCATGTTGACGGATGTGCAGGTGAACTCCTGTCTGATATGGAAGGATTGTTTTGTGCCTTGAATGGAGGTGAGGAGGGAAGTGTAGGGGCATGTGTAGCACCTCCTGTGGTTGCAGGAAAAAGTGCCGGGAGTGGGGGGTTAGTGGGGAGTGTAGAGCAGACAAGGAAGTCACAGAGAGAGCCTCAGGAGCCTACAGCTCAATGGCCTAAACATGGATTTTACAGTTTCAAAATCTTCCCACCCACAGCCTCATCCCATGACCAACTCTCCCTCTCATCACCGTCTCCTTGACCTGACACAATCTGTCCATCTTGTCTTCCACCTATCTGCCCCTCCCACCTCATTGACCAATCTCCACCGCTCCCTACATGCACTCACCTATCACCTTCCCACCTACCTTCCTCAGCCCCTCCCTCCTCTCTCTATTTATTTCCGAGCTCCCTTCCCCCCTCCCCATTTCTGAACAAAGGTCCCGGCCTGAAATGTCAACTTTCCTGCTCCTCTAATGCTGCCTGGCCTGCTGTGTTCCTTCAGCTCCACACTGTGTTATCTCTGACTCCAGAATCTGCAGCTCTCGCTATCTCTGTTTGTTGGACATCTTTTGAGGCAGTATTTGTGAAAATAGAGAGGTGAGCTGGGTCATGCCTAAGAGATCTTACTTAAACACAGTGGACATTTCTTAATGTTTTTTGAAGAAGAATACTATTCCATTTTACTGCCTATGCCCCCAAAAAGTGGTAAATCAAAGGAATATCTACCCCCTGTATTGTTGCATTTCTAGCCTAAACCTGAAGATAAAATGTTGATTTATTCAATAGGCTTTCAGATAAAGGAATGCTGCTGTCTCAACACCTTATAAAAGAACTCGATAAGTGCCTGGTTGGGCACATGATGAAAGCTATTAAGGATCTAGATAAATATCGATGATGAAATAGTCTGCAACAAAATAATTCCTGTACTTTTTGTGTTGAGGATGAGTCAGTTGTGAAATATAACCATTGTTAAATTGGATTATTACCATTGAGGTTCTTTCATTTTAATACAAGGAGTCAGAGCTAAATTTTTATTTATGATTATTCACAGGACGTGGGTGTCTCTGGCAAGGCCAGCACTTATTACCTGGCGTTAATTGTCTTCGAAAAGATGGTGGTGAGCCACCTTCTTAGACTGCAGCAGTCAATGTGGTGAAGACACACCCCAAGGTGCTGTTGGGAAGGTAGGGAGTTCAAAATAATGTGAGTTACAAGCTAACATACACTGTAACATTTTGGCACAAACAATTGAGAATAAATGATAGTAGGAACTGCTGATGCTGGAGAATCTGAGATAACAAGGTGTAGAGCTGGATGAACACAGCAGGCCAAGAAGCATCAGAGGAGCAGAAAAGCTGACGTTTCAGGTCTGGACCCTTCT
>NW_025980778.1:0-5563 GCF_021869965.1 Rhincodon typus | reverse complement strand
AGGGGATAGGTCAGTCCAGGGAGGACGGACAGGTCAAGGGGGTGGGATGAGGTTAGTAGGTAGGAAATGGGGGTGCGGCTTGAGGTGGGAGGAGGGGATAGGTGGGAGGAAGAACAGGTTAGGGAGGCGGGGACGAGCTGGGCTGGTTTTGGGATGCGGTAGGGGGAGGGGAGATTTTGAAGCTTGGGGACCGCTTTGCAGAACACCTGCGCTCGGTTCGCAATAAACAACTGCACCTTCCAGTCGCGAACCATTTCAACTCCCCCTCCCATTCCTCAGACGACATGTCCATCCTGGGCCTCCTGCAGTGCCACAACAATGCCACCCGAAGGTTGCAGGAACAGCAACTCATATTCCGCTTGGGAATCCTGCAGCCCAATGGATCAATGTGGATTTCACCTCGCTGGAGGTGGGGGAAATGGCATCTGATGATCTTCTGGATGTGGATGCTGGTGGGATGGTAGGTGGGGACAAGGGGAGCCCTATCACTGTTGCGCGAGGGAAGAGAAGGGGTGAGGGCGGAAGTACGGGAGATGGGTCAGACCTGGTTGAAAGCCCTGTCGACACCAGTGCTGGGGAATCCTCAGTTGAAGAAGAAGTTGGACATTTCAGAGGCTCCTTTGTCGAAGTTAGCATCATTGAAACATATGCGATGGAGATAAAGGAATTGGGAGTCTTTACAGGAAGCAGGGTGCGAGAATGTATTGTCAAGGTAACTAAGGGAGTCGGTGGGTTTATAAAGGATATTAGTGGCCAGTCTGTCTCCAGAAATGGAAACTGAGATGTTGAGGAAGGGAAGGGAGGAGTCAGAGATGGACCAGGTGAAAGGGAGGGTGGGGTGGAAATTGGAAGTAAAAATTGATGAACTTTTCCCATTCCGGACGAGAGACGGAAGTAGCACCAATGATATCATCGATGTATCAGAGAAAGAGTTGTGGGTCAGGGCCGGAATAGGACTGGAACAAGGAATGTTCTATGTACTGCTTGAAGAGACAGGCATAACTGGGGCCCATGTCTGTAGCCACGGCCACCCCCTCTGACCTGAAGAAAATGAGAGGAGTTAAAAGAGAAGTTGTTATGGGTGAGAACGAGCTCGGCCAAGCGGAGGAGGGTGGTGGTGGGTGGGGACAGTTCAGGCCTTTGCTCCAGGAAGAAGCGGAGAGCCCTAAGACCCTCCTGGCGGGGATGGGACATGTAAAGGGATTGCACGTCCAGGGGAAAGAGGAGGCGGCTGGAGCCTGCAAACTGGAAATTCTGAAACTGGCATAAAACGGCAGAGGAATCATGGATGTAAGTGGACAGGGACTGGGCCAGGGGAGAAAAAAACCGAGTCAAAGTAGGAACCGAAAGAACTGCGGATGCTGTAAATCAGGAACAAAAGCAAAAGTTGCTGGAAAAGTTCAGCAGGTCTGGCAGCATCTGTGAAGGAGAAAACAGAGTTAATATTTCGGGTCCGGTGACCCTTCCTCAGAGTCAAAGTAGGAGATGAGTTCTGTAGGCATGCACAGGCTGATACAATGGGCCTGCTTGGGCAGTCCTGTTTATGGATTTTTGGAAAGGTAGAAACGAGTTGTGTGGAGGTAGGAAACTATCAGCTTGGAGGCAGTTGAAGGAAAGATCACCAGATAAAAAGAGGGTAGAGACCATGTTCAATACAATGGCATGACGTTCAATGGTGGGGTCATGATCCAGGGGGAGATAGGAGGAAGTATCTGAGAGCTGGCGCTCAGCCTCTGCAATGTAGAGGTCAGCAAGCCAGACTACAACAGCACGAGGCTTAATAACAAAGTCAGGGACAGATCTGAGCACACAGAGTGCAGTTAGTTCAGGGGGAGATAGGCTGGAATGGGTAAGGGGTCTGCAGAGAAATTGAGGTGAACAATATCTCATCAACAGTTATCTATGAACAGTTTGAATGCAGGTAGAAGGCCAGAGGTAGGGGAGGGGTCAAGGTGAACGGAAATTATTGGAGGTGGTCGAAGGGGTCTGTAGATGGGGAGAGGACGCTTGTCAAAAGAAATGGGCACAGAGGTGAAGATGACAGAAGAAGAGTTTGAGGTCATTAAGGTGGGGACGCAGAGGGATAAAACTGAGACCATTGTTGAGTACAGAACATTGAGCATCTGAGAGCGGAAAGTTAAGAGGGATGGTGAATGCCTGATGGGAGATGGGGAAGGGGATGGAGTCAGAGGGAAGGGGAGGGGAGGCAGTTTTCAGAGGGTCGTGGGTATCTTTGATTTGTTGCATCTTGTGGGCCTTGATGTCTGAAAGGAAAAGAAGAAGTTTCTTGTTCGCACGACGAATGAGCGAAAGGATGAAGTGGAACTGCAGAGTGGTGCTGTTGGAGAGAGAGGTCGAGAATGCGTCTATGACATTACATGGCGCTGAATGTGTATCTCAGGACGAGAGCAGCTGTCTGTGCAGCGTTGAACATCACAGAGATACGTGTCATTCTGGGAGGATTCAAAGCGTGAGGGATGAAACTTCAGCTGGAATCCATGTTGGGTGAGTGTGAGTGTGAGCCACAGGCAGTCACTGAGAAAAGTGATAGGGCTATGGAAACAAGTTTTAGCCAATACCTGGTCAAACACCAGGAGTGACAGTGAAATTAATGGTGGTGGGCAAGAAAAAAGATTGGAACGGAAATCCCATTGGAGAGAGACGTGAGCTTTAAAGGAGACTAACTGAAATACTTCAGTGTTTAGCAATTGAAACCACAAAGCAATTGCATAATTTGCATCATTTGTGTTGTGAACATAGTGATATTTTGATAATGTTGATGAGTGTTCTATAGCCCAACTGAAGAAAGACACTGGGGAAATCATTCCAGACCAGCTCCTTACTGATGTTTTCCAATAAGGGAGATTGCATATGATTGAGAATAGCATGATTGGATGGTTTTTGTCATGGGTTGCGTTGTCCTGCTTTCTGTGGATTAGACTCATGAAGGCAACCTATCATTTTGTCATAGCTTTACCCGAACAGCTTGGCTAGAAGCAAGGCTAGTTTTAGGACAAAGGCCTTCGGCAGTACAGCCAAGAAATTATCAGGATCTATAGCTTTCACTGTGTTCACTGCACTCAGCCATCGCTTGATGTTACATCAATCAATTTGATTGAAGACAGGAATCTGTGATGGTTGTAATCTCAGGGCAAAACTCAGAAGGACCATCTGTGTACCATTCCTGGTTGTGAACATGTGCAGCTTACACAAAAATAACTTTTCAAAATATCTAAATAAAGAGAAGATGTATATAGGATGCCACAGTGGTGCAGCTGGTTAAGGCAGTTCAAATTTAACATCAAAGTGTCTCGCCAATCACATCAATGAATTATCTTAAAAATGGTTGATTGGCTACGATCTTCTGCAAAAGTGAATGCTATTGTGCAATGGAAGAGGAGTCTTTCTGAGCATTTCAGTGAGGCAGGAGCCCAATGTAGGAGTGCTGATTGCAAAACAGAAATGTTCCAATACAGTGATTACACTGCGTAATGTTGTCCAGTTACATCTTGTCGACAATGAAAGCAAGTTATATACAGGGCACCGGTGAGGCTGCATGTGGAGTACGGAGGACAGTATTGGTGACTGTCTTTACAGAAGGATCTTAATGCATTGGAAGCAGTTCAGAGAAGCTTTACTAGACTGGAGGTTTTCAACCTGTGTGTGACAAAAGTATCAGAAAGCAGGACCACTTTGTGTAGATTTTTGACACTGCACGTGCACAGAGATACAACATTGCAGATACCTGGAGGATCTGCTTGCACATGCACAGGCCCAAACATTTAGTTTGAGCATGTGTGATGATCAAGGGCTGTATCTCTGGGATGGGAAGAAAGTGTACAAACGCAGTAAAGACACACATGATTGTTGAATGACTGTTGAAATGGTTTGCCTGCCTGGACTCATTTCCATGTTAGCATGGATTTAAGAAAATAATTTGAGAATTTCTTTTAGTTAAGCCACTTGTGATGGACCAGAACAAACCCCTCAAAATATTCAGAAGATAGTCTAGACCCTAACTTTTACTTATTTTAAAGGTAAATGTAAGGTGTTGTGTTCCAGATGCAATTCAATTGGTCAATCTACCAGATTTAAAGCAAAACACACACTATTCATCCGCTATAGTTAAAATACAACATAAGAAAGAAGGAATTGGAATAACTTAATTCTCTTGAAAAACTTAACAGAACAATAGGTACAGTGACTATTACTAATTAACTGTTCCAATATAGTAACATCCCATAAATGCACTCTTGGCAAAAGGCAAATTCAGAAAACAGATTGTCTCACATGCAGCTCCTGTAGCAGGCAAAGAACCGTCAGCTTTTGGCGATATCCAAGAGAGAAAAATTAGTTTTCACTTCTTCAACACCACAACAGCAACTACTGCTGAAAGCTGAAAATCCCTGGTTCTGTGGGTGGGAGATTGACCGCACCCAGTCAGGCTGCTTCTATTGTTCCAGCTTTAAACAAAAACTCCCAAAGCTTCACAACCTGTTTATCTTCTCATAGACTGCTCACTACCTCTGCCTTAAAACCTCTCTTAAAAAAAAGGAGAAAATAACCTCTTAAAGCCACAGTGCCATCACACACTGACCTAAATCTTAGAATAGATTCTGAGAAGAGATGGATACGTTTCTTGCCTAAAGAGATGGCTTCTCTGCTAATTCAGTTGATGAAACATCTGAAGACGAAGTAAAAAAGCATAAACTGTTCAGAGACAGTACAATAAGAACTATCTGGCCTTTGAATTTTCACAGGCAGGAGGTGCGGCTTGCATCTTTCCTGAATATCTCATCTTTAGAGAGAAGTTGGCAAACAGTGTGATGGTACCAAATACATTAAGACACCATTTACAGATGAAAAATCTCAGCTCTTGCAAATGAACACAATCAGTACTTCAAAAGCTTGAGAGAACAAAAGAATAAGTAGACCCACCATCCTGTGGCACTGGATAAAATTCAAGTGGCTGAGCTCGTAGCAAAATTTGAGAAGTCCCATATCATTGCCAAAATCTTAATCATGCCTTTATGTAAAAAAAAAAGTAGGTATGATGCTAGGAGCTGATGCTGAAAAAGAAATTGACAAGATTTCACTCTCTGTTAATACGGTTAAATAGCAAATCAGCTGATATCGAGGAGGCACTGCAAGAGAAGTTAATTACAAGGGGGAAGAGAGACAACAAGGTGCTTGCTTGCTTTGCAGATTAACAGTATGAGCAGACACTGCCAGCTGCTGGCCAATGTTCAGTATGTTGATGGGAACTCCATTCAGGCAGGTCCAGGTTTCCCAAAAACCTAGTAAACTGCAATTTACTCTGCATTTTGCTCCGAACCACTCTTCCTGAATAGTTAGAAATAGTTGAGTCGAGCAGATTTTGAAAATGTGCCTGTGCTCACAGTCAAAAATGATATATTCTTATGAGTGGGGTTGCAACATTAATGATTTTGAGATTTTGCAGATGCTGGAGAATCTGAAATAACAAGGTGTAGAGCTGGATGAACACAGTAGGCCAAGCAGCATCATAGGAGCAGGAAGGCTGACGTTTCGGGCCTAGACCCTT
>NW_025980777.1:0-5563 GCF_021869965.1 Rhincodon typus | reverse complement strand
CACTCTCTCTTTCGCTGTGTGTTGCTATCACTTCTCCCCATCAATTTTGACTTATGATTCTGCCTCCTAGTGTCTCTCCCTTTTTATTCCACCCGCTTGCTCCCTCAGTCTCCGTGCCACGGTTCCCGTGGATATCGTCAGTGACGACTTGGGGGTGGGGGGGGGTGGTCTGGAGACTTCTCACGGAATAAACATCGGAAGGATATGGACGAACAGTCCCTTTAACGTTATCTGAATTCCTGTATCGCTCAGCGAAGATGAAACTCTCATGTCCCAGCCTGTTAATCGCTCTCATCAGATATCTGATTCTTCCCAAACCCCCACCGATCCCAGAATAATTACTTCCTGTGTTTTCCTGCTGGGAATGAAAGCAAGGCTTAGCACAGATTGGCAACAATATTTTCGCAAACCCACCTCTTCCCTTGTTTGTGGATGGCCCAAAATTAATCTCCCCCACACCGCCCCTGGCTTTATGAAGTGAGGTGCAGGAGATCAAGGACCAGAACGGACTGGATGGGCTGAACGGTCTATTTCTGCTCCTACATCTTGTGCTCTAAGGTGACAATGACTAGCATCCAGGTTCAGCAGGTAACAGGGAAGGTAAACAGAACATTGGCCTTTATATCAAAGGGGAAACGCGGTACAAAGGTAGGGAAGGTTTTGCTAAGGCACTCGTCAGACCGCAGTTGGGAGCTGTGAACGGTTTCGGGCCACGTATCCAAGCAGAGATGCACAGACATTGGAGGCAGCGCAGAGAAGGTTCACTTGGCTGATCCTGGGTACGGAGGGACTGCCTTACGAGGAGGGGACGGGTCTGTACTCATTGGGGTTTAGAGGAATGAGAGGCGACCTTATTGAAACAGACAGGATTCTTAAGGGGGGAGGGGCCTGACATGGGGAGGTGTTGTTACCCCCTTGTGTGGGAGAGTCTAGGGACCAGAGGGGGCATCATCTCGGAGCGAGGGGGTCACTCACTGAAGACAGAGATGGGGAGGGATTCCTTCTCTGTCGGAGGAGGGGGGGAGTGACCCTGTGCAGCGTGTAACAAGGAAGGATTATCACATGGTGGGTGGGAGGTGTGCTGGATCACGGCAGTAAAGAATAAAGCTACGTTTGTACAGGGCTGTGGCAAGACTACTCACCTGGGGGTCAGTGTTCACCAGGCTTGTTGCCTCATCTGTACGACAGGATAGAGCACGGTGAAGATCCAGTGCGTCAGTCCTTGGGCTGAGGGGGATCAGACCCTGAGAAGCCCATGGGAGCAGAAGCAGGCCATTTAGGCCTGCTCCGACATTTAATGGGATCGCGGCTGATCCGATCATCTTTGACTCCTTTCCCCCCACCCCGTAACCCTCGATCCCCTTCCTGATTAAAAATCCCTCTCTCTGTCTCAGCCTTGAATACCCTCGATGACCCAGCCTCGACAGCACCCCCTCTGCGGTAAAGAATTCCACAGATTCACTACCCCCCCTCAGAGAGAGAAGAAATTCCTCCCCATTCTCCGTCTTCAGTGGGCGAACCCCTCGCTCTGAGATGATGCCCCCTCTGGTCCTAGACTCTCCCACACAAGGGGGTAACAAGCTCTCCCCATCTCCCCCAGTCAGGTCGCCAACCCTCCCCTCCAAGAACCTTCGCCGACAATGAGGAGCTGAGTGAATCGAAGCGACATTTTCTCTGAAACTTGTCAAAACAAGAGGTGACCTCTCTGCGATGTATGAGCTCCTTGGATAGGCGTGATGGGACGGAGGCTGAGAGAGAGTTGCTGAGTCTCGGGTGAATCTGAAACATGGTTGGGGGCGGGTGGGGATGGGGGTAGGTGGGGGATGCAACAGTCTCAGGCTGAGGGACTGGTCGTTTCGGACCACGGTGCAGAGAAATATCTAGCCTCAGACGGTTGTGAAAACTTCAGCATTGTCTACCCCAGCGTCGCTCTGTCGCGTGAACGTGCTGAAGGTCAGGGATCGGCAGATTTGAGATCTCTCGGGGAATCTTGTTGGGGGCGGGTGGTGAGCGGAGGACGTGATTTCAAGTCTCTGAGTGGGCAGATGAGCCAAATGGTCTATTCCTGTTCCTAAGCAGGCACAACAATCAGGAAATCTCACAAAATGTCGGGGTTTATTGCAAGGCTGAATTGAATGCAAGAGCAAGGAGGTTATGCTTCAGTTATGCAGGCAGCGGTGAGACCACATGGAGTTATACAGCACAGAAACAGACCCTTCGGCCCAACCAGTCTGTGCCGACCCTAATCCCAAACTAAACCCTTAGGTGCCACCTACCCGCTCCTGGCCCATATCCCTCCAAACCTTTCCCTTTCCATGTACTTATCCAAATGTCTTTTAAATGTTGAAACTGTCCCCACATCCACCGCTTCCTCTGGAAGCTCATTCCACACACAGACCCGTCTCTGTGATTGTGTAAAAAATGTGTCCTTTTAAAATCTTTCTCCCCTCAAATATGCCCCCTAGTCTTAATATCCCCCCACCCTGGGGAAAAGACACCTGCCATTCACTGTATCTATACCCCTCATGGTTTTATAAACCTCTATAAGGGTCACCCCCTCAACCTCCTTCGCTCCGGTGAAAAAAGTCCCAGCCTCTCCTTACAAAGCAAACCCTCCATTCCCGGCAACATCCTGGTAAATCTCTTCTGAACCCCTCTCCAGTTTAATAATATCACAGGGAGACCAGAACTGGACACAGTTCTCCAGAAGGGGCCTCAGCAACGTCCCTGTACAGCCTCAACGTGATGTCCCCAACTCCTACACTCAAAGGACTGAGCACAATCTGGAGTCCTGGGGACAGAATTGGTCACCGCACTCTCAGAAGGATGTTAATGTTTCGGAAGCAGTTCAGAGAGGGTTTACCAGACTCGTACCTGGAATGTGAGGACTGCATCGTGGGATAATGCTGGACAGGGATGGGTCTGCATCCTCCGGGAGTTTAGAAAAGTCCGAGGAGACAGAATTGGGAAAAATGAGATCCGGAGAGGGATTTGACCAGGGGGGAGCGTGGAGAGGATGTCTCCTTTTGTGGGAGAGTCGAGAACTAGTTTAAAAATAAGTCATTTAAAACAGAGATGAGGAAAGTTTTGTTCCGGGGTTGGGGGGGAGATGTTGAGAGTCTTTGGAAGCCTCTTCCTGAAAACGCAAAGGATACCAGAGTCTTTAAATATTTTTAAGACAGAGGTGGAAAAATCCTTAATGACTGGGGGATGAGAGATTGTCGGGAGGTGGTGGGGGCAGGGGGTTTAGGTACACAGACACATGGAGTTGAGGTTAAAATCAGATCAGCCCCCGACCTATCGAACGGCACAGCATGCTCGAGGGGCAGAGTGGCCTCAACTCATTTCCTGTTTGCGTGCTCGTGCTTTCCGGTGTTCCGACAGTCAATCCATCATCAGTGGGGGACCCGGGGATGGGGTCATAGAGCCAGACGACACAGACCCTTCGGCCCAACCCGTCTGTGCTGACCCAGATATCCCTAAATTAATCCAGTCCCATTTGGCCCATATCCCTCTAAACCCTTCTATCCATGTCCCCATCCAGATGCCTTTTAAATGTTCCTCTGGCAGCTCGTTCCATACACGCACCACCCTCTGCGTGAAAAAGTTACCCCTCAGGTCCCTTTCCCCCTCACCTTAAACCTATGCCCCTCTAGTTTTGGACTCCCCCCTACCCCGGGGGAAAAGACCTTGTCTATTTCACCCTATCCATGCCCCTCATGATGTTATAAACTCTATAAGGTCACCCCCCTCAGCCTCCGACGCTCCAGGGAAAACAGCCCCAGCCTCTCCCTGTAGCTCAAACCCTCCAAACATCCTTGTAAATCTTTTCCGAACCCTTTCAGGTTTCACAACATCCTTCCTACAGCAGGGAGACCGGGATTGAACGCAGTATTCCCAAAGCGGCCTCACTGGGATGAAGGTCGGGGCGGGGTGTTCTTAGGCTCTGTTGGGCCTACCTGGTTGCTGGGGGTGACGTGATCCCGGTGCCATCGGTCTCTGCCCGTTGCCACAGTGTTAGCGCCATGCGGCCTGTCCCCTCTTCGCTCCTGGCCCCTTCCTGTGCTTCCCTCAGCTGCCGCTGGAGATGCCGACACTCCTTGCGGCTCCTAGGTTGGCCCACGAGGCCCCAGGCCTCCAGCCACTCCCGCTGGCGGCGCCCACCGCCCTCCCCACCACCACCTCCTCCTCCCGCGACCCGGCCCGCGAGGAGGCCCTTGGCAGCGGGACATCCGTGGCCCAAGGCCCGACGTCCCGTTCAGCTCTGCTCACGGCCTACCTCCGGATTCGGGAAGGAACGGGGGAGAATGAAAAAGTAGCCTTGAGGCTTGCAGGCCATACTCAGCCGAACCTCTGCCGCGGTTCGAATGTTCGATGCCCGGGGGTTGCCTGGAGGAGTGGCAGGAGTAGGCCTCATGCAACTGTGGCATTCAATCTGACCATCAGACCAATCTGACCTTGGGGTGTGGCTGACCATCGGGCCGAGCTGACCATGGGGTCCCGGTGACCACAGGCATAACCTGGACCCAGTTTTTTTTTTGAAATGTAACGTAAGGAGTAACTTAATTCAAATGAATAGCTGCAGTCCTCAAGGGTGGCCCAGCACTACCACCTTCTAAAGGGGCAATTAGGGAACTGGCAATAAATGCTGCGCCCAGTCAGCGATGCCTACGTTTCCCACCCCCCCCCCGCCCCGCCACCGGGCAAATTTTTATGAATCTTAAGATGCAATCTTACTTCAAGTTACGTGGCCATTTAAGTAGTAGGTTTGACCCGAGTTGGATCATAAGATGGAACTGAACGCAAGTTGAAGTATAACTTACGATGTGACTTAACCCGGGTGGTACCCAAATTATGGTGCATCTTAACCCAGGGCAGAACATGACTTAAGATGCATCTTAACCCAGGCTGGAACATGACTTAAGATGCATCTTAACCCAGAGTGACACCTGGCTTACGGTGCAACTTAACCCAAGGCAGACCATTACTTAAGATGCAACTTAACCCAAGGTGAATATAACTTACGATGCAATGCAATCAAAGCTGAAGTGTAACTTAAGATGCAACTTAACCCAGGGTGGGACGTGACTTAAGATGCAACTTAACCCAAGGTGAATATAACTTACGATGCAGTGTAATCAAAGTTGAAACGTAACTTAGGACGCAGCTTAACCAAAGTTGAGACATAACTTAAATCTAAGTTGGGACGTAACTTAATGAGTCACTTAAATCCAAATTCTGGGAACTGTTAGAGGATTGACAGGCGTGAGAGAGTGATAGGTCGGGGGGGAGGTGGAGGTGGAGAATAGCCCACTCCCGAACGCGGGGAGAAGGTCTAAGGGCTCAAAACGTGAGCGCTCATTGGAGGGGTGGCACAGACGCAATGGGCCGAGTGGCTTCCTCGTGCGCCGTGACCGTTCCCCGTGGGGGCCTTTCTTTGGTTCTGGCCACCCTCAGTCCCTCCTCAGTACGGTTCCCAGCTTCGGGAGCTAACGGCGAGGTGCTGTCGTTGCCTGTTTAAAGAAAGGAGCAGCACTCAGTATGGAAAAGATCAGTCTCATCT
>NW_025980776.1:0-5563 GCF_021869965.1 Rhincodon typus | reverse complement strand
CACATTGCTGTGGTTCTGGAGTCACATGTAGGACAGACCAGGTAAGGCTGGCAGTTTCCTTCCCTAAAGGAAACCACACACTATCCTGACTTGGAAATATATTGCCATTCCTTCACTGTCTCTGGGACATAATCATGGAATTCCCTCCCTAAGGGTATTGTGGGTCTATCTACAGCATATGGACTGTAACAGTTCAAGAAGGCAGCTCACCACCACTTTCTCAAGGGTGACTAGGGACAGGCAATAAATGCTGGCCCAGCTAGACAGGCCCACATCCCACCAGTGAATAATAATTTTTAAAAAAGGCCAAGGCTGTGGATAATGCTATGTGTCTGTTGGAAAGAGTTGTTAGCAGTACTGTCAAGCAGTGCTTTCTTGCTGATAATTTGCTCACTTGGGTTCTGTAGAGCCCCATGAATCCAGACCTCATTATAACCTTGATTCAAACACAGACAAAAGAGCTAAATGCCAGAGGTGAGGTGAGAGTGACCACCCTTGACACCAAGGCCACATCTGACCAAGTGTGGCACTGAGGAGCCCCAGCAAAACTGGAATAAAAACGGAAGTTACTGGAAAATCTGAGCAGGTCTGGCAGCATCTGTGAAGGAAAAAAAGCAGTGTTAATTTTTGGGTCCGTTGACCCTTTCCCAGAACTGATGGTAGCTGGGAAAACATTGTTTTATATGCAGAAAATTGCGGGGGGGATGGGATTGGGAGTAAACAATAGGATAGAGCCTGAAGAGAGAGAAAAACAGTTGGATAGACAAAGGAGCAGAAAGGCTCACGTTTTGGGCCTAGACCCTAGGCCCGAAACGTCAGCCTTTCTGCTCCTATGATGCTGCTTGGCCTGCTGTGTTCATCCAGCCCTGCACCTTGTTGTCTCGGATTCTCCAGCATCTGCAGATCCTACTATCTCTGATTCAATTCAATGTGGCCCTGTTCACTCAGTCTGTCAAACACCCAGTTGCCCAAAACAATTAAATAGGATAAAAAGCTGTTGCAATGTGGCACATTCCCTGTGACCCAATCTCCATCCTCAAAGCCTTGCCACTGGGCCTCATTGGGATGGCCCCTTAATCCTCCATCCAGCATTTAACAAAATCAATGAGATTAGCAAAGGGCTGAAGGCAGCAGCTTTTCCTACACCTGCTTGCTCCCTTCCCATCTCAAAGAATAGCTTTTGACATATTTACTATCCCATACAATTCGAACTATAGTCATAATAACATTGACGACTGGTAGATGGAATTTCATTTGTGTTTAATGTTGGCATTGGGCTACACCCACATGTGCTGACCGTATTGAAGTGAAAATTCTGTATTTCTTTCCGCCACTTCTTCAGCTGAAAACCAACTGCAGTTTTTTCACTGCTACTGAGATTAGTTGGCTGCTCGAGACTGAAACTGCCCTCGGCCCTGTGCTGCATTCACTAAACGGGCCAATAAATGAAGTGAAAAAGTGTCTTCAGCCTCAACTGTAGCCAATGGTCACCGTCATAATTCAGATTATGAGAAAGAGAATCAGTCAAAAGTAAAGGGTGGATCTCCAAACCTAAAATATTTCTGTTAACTTCACATCACCACAAACTCTCAAGCCAGGGTCTTGGCCTCTGACTCATCTGAGACAATACTGGGTTCCATTTTATTACAGATAACATCTGTGACTGTTAGTAGCAAAGTGAAACATGTAATTGCCTTGGATATCATTCATTGTGAAAGTGTCTCAATGGTCGTCATGCATTCAGTCAGGATGACAGGCGATCATTTTTGGACATTTTTCTCAATAGAGTGACTTGATGGCTCTTCTAACAAAGGGAATCAGCTGGAACTGTTTATACACTTCTGACTGCTAGTTACTTCCAGGTTCAACACATCAGTATCAATCCAAACCCACACTTGGCCCCAATAATGTGGCTTAACCACAGTCCAAAAGCAGCACACGGCAGTACCAGTGTAATATCACCTTGCCCAACATCAACCATCTTTTGGTTTCTTGAGTGTGATTGCTAATTTAGGACCAGTGAGGATAGAACTGAAGGTCAGGAACAATGCATTAATTAACAATGTCCTAGCTTTATTAAACTCAGGCTTCTTACAGCCAGAGCTATTAATCAAGTTGCTCCTCATCACAGCTCACTCAATGTTAGGAACAAGGTGATAACTGATCCTGTGTGGGTCCTTGAACATGAATTATGTTCTCAATCAGAAAATGTGTAAACTGAGATGGAACCTGCAGACATGTTCAGTGAATAGCAAAAGTACGAAAAACAGGTAAATGCAGCATTAAACCGTTACTGAACACCTCACTAAGAGTAAAGGCTCAGCATGAGGCAATTTCCAAAGCAAATTGCAATTCTGTGTCTTTCACTTTCTTATTAAAAAAAACACTTTATCAGTGTGATTTTATCAGTCCCCGCAAGCTGACCTACTTCTACCAAAGGATTGAGGTTTCCATGGCAACCAAAGGAGCAGAAATAAACTTTGTTTTAATTGTTTCTTTGCAATACGTTTGCTAAAGTATTAAAATTCGTAATGTGCTAAACTAGACTGGGAAAATCCAAGTCAAAATGTCATAGTAGTCTTTGGTACTTGGAGCCACACAGGATCCCAGCTCGATCTCTGCTCTCTCCTCATCTCTAATCTCTCATCTCTCCTCATCTTGGCACTAACCACAGAAGATCAATAACAAGCATTTATTACCAAGAGCCTAGATGTACATTAAATCTTCAACATTTGCTTCAACATTCAACTTCAAACCATCAAAAGAATTACACAGCATGTTTCAGAGCCCCAGGTAAAAGTTAAATTGTTAAAACAGGAGAGTTAAAAGGAGAAACCATCTTGCTGTTCAAAATAATCAGCTCAAGAATTTTCAAGACAAGGGATAAACCAATTGCAAGCCACACATTAACTAATACGTATTATTTCTAAATGGATGGTTTAGTTTTCAGTTGCATGCTATTTTGAGGATGCTTTATAGCAACAGGAAAGAGGTTGCATTATTTGACCAGTTATCCTAAAAAGGTAAACTCAAGTCCCACCATTGTCATTTCAAAAATTGGTTCGAAAACATATGGGTGAAAGTAAAATTGCATATAAAGTTATTGGATTCTCCTAAAGACCCAGTTGTTTATTAACATTCTATTAGGAAGGAAGCCTGCCATTCATACCCAACTTATGTATGACTCCAGTTGCACACTCATGTGGTTGACTCTAAACTGGGCTTTGAAGTGGCCTAGAAAGCCACAGCTGTATTAAACCACTTGCCAAGTGGTTCAAGGAGCAGACATACCACCACCCCTTTCTCAGAGCAACTAGGGATGAGCAATAAATATCAGCCTTGCCAGTGGTACTGAGAATGAATTTTAAAATGGTGTTGCCATCAATGGCAGTCAAAGATTCAGCTACAATGTAAATTGGATCTGATGATCCACTTAAGGAAACAGTTTCCCAGCACTTTGAATTAATTTGCTATTGCCACTTTTGCTTCCAGCCCAACTGAGGACTCAGCTCAGGTACAGGCTTCCCAACTCTTGGCATACATAGGGTGGGTGAATTAACAAGTGTTTGTCGTTTGTCTCCCACACAATGGAACCTCCGCCATACACACATTGGTCAAATCCCAATATAGTTCTGTTAGATAATGATAGCAGAATTAGAGAAGGTTCTTATTACTCGCACAAAGCTGTCAGGCTATTGAGCTGGACACAGGATTGAGAAACTTCATTTCCCAACTGATCTTGCCTTAACTCTGATCTGGAATTTGATAAAATCTACAATCTAATGTGTGGATAGAGCCATGGAACCACTAAAATGTTGTAAAAACCCACCTGGTCCTTCCTGGTCTGGCCTACATGTGACTCTAGACACACAGCCTCTGGACAAATAGGGACAGGCAATAAATGCTGGTTTAGCCAGTGGCAAACAGATGGCATGTCTTTTTTTCAAAAACACCCAAAGATCAGAGGTTATAGACTCACCCCTGAGCCTGATGTCTGGATTATCAATACTCTGTTCAATTTCCTATAGAAACTAACCTCGGACTTCTTTTTAATTTTGTTCCCCGATCCGGGTTGCAATGGCCTTGAGGTATTATCACTGGACGGTTAATCCAAAGACCCAGGTAATGTTCTGGGGACCAGGGTTTGAATCCCACTATGGCAGCTAGTGAATTTGAATTCAATAAAAAAAGTCTGGAATTAAGAGTATAAAAATAACCATGAATCCATTGCCAATTGTCAAGATAACCCATCTGGTTCACTAATGTGCTTTAGGGAAGGAAATCGGCCCTCCATACCTGGTCTGGTCTATATGTGACTCCAGACCTACAGCAATGTGGCTGACTCTTAACTGCCCTCTGGGCAATTATGAGTGGGTAATAAATGCTGGCCTGGCCAGCAACGCCCTCATCCTGTAAATGAATAAAAAGAAAAGTTCCTCAACTCTATCAATGCTGGCACTGGCTCACTGATAGCTCTGTTGCCTCTGAATCACAGATTTAAAGTCCCATTCCAGAGACTTGAGCTCAAAGTCAAGACTGACCGACCCTTCAATGCAGCACTGAGAGAGCGCTACGCTAGCGGAGGTACCATCTCTTGAATGTAACACAAAACTATCTTCCCTTAAAGGTATTATTATTGGAAGAAATGCAAGGGAATTCTGGCCAACATCTATTCTTCAACCATCACCCTGAAACACCCTGATACGTTCATGACCTTATTGCTGATTGTGGGAAATTATTGTGCACAAATTGACTGCTGCACATTCTACACTCAAAAGTGATTCACTTCACAAATGTTGAGGTGTGTCCTAAGGATGTGAAATATGCTGTGCGAAGGCACGTATTTTATTTGTGAATTTGTGACGAATAGGCACCGACCTCCACTTGCAAACATAAAGCAGGAGTATTTCCTGAACCATCACCTCAAACAAGATGCTTCTAAATTAATCGAACTATCCAGATTTGCATGTGTATTCTTAATAGCCTCCAGTATACAAGCCCGTGGTGATAAAAGGCAGAACTTACCTGTGTATCCAGCCAGAGCAGCAGCAGGAATCACTGGCTTGTCCTTATTTAGGTCAGTTCGTTCTCGCACGTAATCTTTGAATGTCCCTTTGGGCTTGTGATTGGGAAGATTGCTGGAGTAATCCTCGGAGTCAAAGCCATCGTAGGAGGGTACTCGCTGAAGGCTGTTAAATGAGGATTGGCTGCTCCAGGACTGTGTTAAGCGGTCACAACTGTCAAAACTATCGACACTCTCAAAGGAATCTTGGCCACCGAGTTTACCTGAAGGAAAAACAAGGGAGCGAGAGGTCAACAGGCAGTTTGAGCATCTGCAGATGCAAATCTCCTCTTCCAACTAAAAACAAAGGTTTTAGATTGAAGAGGATTTCCCCCGCGATGTTGGTTTTCACACTGGTTTAAATTGGAGTTGGAAATCTTGAACTTAAACTGAAAGTTGCACCATACGTGCAGGTCACAGCTATGTTGGTAACACATCCTGTGAGCCTATATAACAAAGTGTAGAGCTGGATGAACACAGCAGGCCAAGCAGCATCAGAGG
>NW_025980775.1:263-5564 GCF_021869965.1 Rhincodon typus | reverse complement strand
TGTCCTGTCTGCAGTCACTATTTTGAGTTGCTTAAAGAATATCTTCTGGTACTTTATGTTAACTGGTCAATACGAGTTGATTAATGATCCTTGGTTTTGTGATTATCAAAAATATATTCGGTATTCTCCAGTCTGGGGAGCAATAGAATTTCTCCATTATATTATAACGCCAGGATTACCTTTTGTTCTGATTCTTCTACTGAATGCTTGAACCATTCGACACATTTTAGTGAGCAGTCGAGCCCGCAGGAGACTCCGGGCTGTGAACAGGGCAGAGAATGCAAAAGATGCAAAGATGGAGAGTCGAAGGAAATCAATCATTTTACTGTTCGTCATCTCAGTGAATTTCATCTCGCTGTGGGCAATGATAATGTTTTATTCTATATGGTACCGCATGTGGGATTTGGGTTATGACGCGTTGGATTTGGATCTGACTGTACAGGATGTGGCCTTCATGCTGCAGCTCCTGAGTTGCTGCACAAACACTTGCATTTATGCTATAACACAGACGAAGTTCAGAGAGCAGTTGAAGAAGGCACTGAAATATCCTTTTACAACAATTCTTTAATACATTCAAAGCTGAAATGAATGGAATAACTAACGACATCGGCTATTGTCTCAGTTCAGTTTCTTATTGTTTCCATCGTGGCACATTCTGTTGTTATGGAAACAGATCAAGGAGTTGCCCGTGACTTTGCTGAAAGATACAGGTCGGGATTTTGCTATGCTGTTGGAACAGAGTACAACGCTGACACCTTGATACCAGGCATTTTCTTGTATTATTGGAGGGGATATTACCACAAAAAATAGTCAACTTTAACATGATGAAATTGACTGCCTCTGTCACAATAATCACCACAACAGCATAAGTCAAGATGGTGAGAAACTTCAGCAGGATTCTTCAACACGCACTCAAGTTCCACTGGCATCGAAGTTGGGTCCATTTGTCTTTGTGTTTTATAGAAATGATTCAGATGAAGGTATTGAAGGCATGGTTAGTAAGTTGATCTGTGGTACCGACAGCTGTCCTTACAATGAACACCATCACCTCTGCCAGAGCCCTGATGAATGCCACTCATGCTGTAGTCGCCACGTCGCTGACACCACTCTCGCCTTGAAGACGAGGAAAGAAAAGGAAAGAGTAAAAGGACGAAAAGAAGAGAGATAGATGCTGCAAATCTATAATGCATTAGATCAGGAGCCCGAACACGACTCATCATGCCAGCGCCACTAACAAGCCTATTGCTATATTTTTCATTTGCAGCATTTCAATGAAATCCCCGCTGGTCAAGGACCTCCATCACGACATACAACCTTCCACCATTAGTCTCTGTATCCTACTGTTAAACCAACTTTGTATCCAATTGGCAAAATCACCAGAAATCCCGTGTAATCTAACTTTGCTAAGTTGTCTACTGTGTGGAAATTTGTCATAGTCTTTATTAAAGTCCAAGTAAAGAATGTATATCGGTCTGCTCTCATATAATCTTCTTGGTTACTTCCACAAAAAAAAACTCATTCAAGTTTGTGAGATAGGATTTGCCTCGCACAAAACTGTATTGATTATCTCTAATCATTCCTTGCCTCCTCAAAAGGATATAAATCCAATTTTTCAGAATCACTTCCAACGACGGAACCACCACAGAATACATACTCTCAGGTCTATATTTCCTAGCCTTCTCCTTACATCCTTTTCGAAACAATGGCACAAGCACTCACTCACCAGTCATCCAGCACCTCAGCTTCGTTTAAACTGGTAAAAATATGTCTGCAACGGTGCCTGCAATTTCCTCCCGAACTTCCCACAATGTCCTAGGATACATTAAGTCAGTTCCAGGAGATTTATCCATCTTTTTTTTTTCTAAGACGTCCAGCACTTACTCTTTGGTAATGTGCACTGTTTTCGAAACATCAATACTTATTTCCTTGTGTTCTTTAATCTCCATTTCTTTCTCCAAAGTAAAAACCTACACTAAATATTTATTTAATATTTCTCTGATTTCTTGAGTTTCAACAATAAAAACGACCTCTTCGATTCTTAAGTGGTTCTACAATCTCTCTAGTTGATCTGCTGCTCTTAAGGTACTTGTAGAATCTGTTTCGCTTATACATAACTATATTTGCCAATGCTGTCTCATATCGTGTCATTGCCTTCCTGATCTCCCTCTTAAAAATGTCCCTGCAGTCATTATTTTGACCAAGAAACTCATTTGAAAATAGTTTTCGACCACTTTTTTTTTAAAATTCTTTACAATAACCTCATAATCGCTATTCATCGATTGTTCCCTCATCCTACCAGCCTTACCATTCACGCGAACAGAAACATAATAACTCTGATCTCTCGTTGCCACACTTTTGCGAAGCCTCGCAATTATCCGATGTCCCTTGAGCTGAAACCAGTCTATTCCCAGCAATTTTCGAATGTTATAGCCTCAGATCATTAAAAGTTGTGTGACTTCAACTGAAAACTTTTTTTAACGGAAGATTATCCTTTTTCCAGAACTGTTTTGAAACAAACAGAATTATAATTACTAACTCCATTGTGTTACCTTACTATCAAATCAGTCACTTGCCCAGTTTTATTACCTAACAGAAGGCCAGGTTTTGCTCTTTCCAAACCTCTAAGCCTATGGCAATCCCAGTAAATGTTTGGAAAATTAAAGTACCTTACGTTGCATTCTTATTATTATTACATATATCTGACATCTCTCTACATATTTGTTCCTCAATTTCCCCCTGACTATTTGGGTATCTAGAGCCCAGTCCCATCAAGATAGCCAGTTAGTTTTCATTTCTAATCAATCCAAATAATTCACCTGGACGATTTTTTCAGAAATATCTTTGCTCGTTACAGAAATAATGTTTTCCTTAATCGAAAATGGCACTTCACCTCCTGTTTTGCATCTTTTTCTGTTCTTCCCATTGCATCAGAACCTGGAACATTCTGCTGTCCGTTCTGTCCATCCCTCAGCCAGGTTTCTGTGATAGCTATGATGTCCATATCCTTTGTTCCCAAGCATACCCTGAGTTCAACAGCCTTACCTGTAAGACTACATTTATTGAATTAACGCATTTTATTCCTTCAAAGTTACTTCGTTCTCTGACTTGCTCTTGTCTGTCTTATTGAAATAACTCGTTCTTTTCAGATTCAAAACCATTCTGATCTATCCTTCTGTATACTCTACTGTTTCAGATCCCCCACCCAAACCCGACCCAATTTAACTCTTTACATTCTCACTTAATAAAATTAGCAAACCTTCCCACGAGGATATTAGTCGCTTTCCAGTACAGGTGAAAGCCATTATTTTTGAACAGGTCTTGTCTGCTCCAGAAGAGATCTCAATGATCCAAGAAACTGAATCCCTGAATGTATTACAATCACTTCAGCCATTAATTTATCTCCGTGATATATTTTTTTCATTTGTCCCTCTTTCGAGGTTGGCAACGGGAGTAAAACATAGATTGCTACATTTGAGATTCAGTTTTTTTTTAATGGTCAAACTAAACTCATTTATTCACGGTGTGAAGCCTTAATCCTTTCCCTACATATGTCATTTGTACGAATGTGTGTAATAACTTCCAGCTTCTCACTCTCCCCCTTCACAATATGTTTCAAACTTATTGATATGTCCTTAATACTAGTACTAGAAATGCAGATTTGCGAACGACCTTCTTACCTTTCCTGATAATTACCCAACGACTGGAAGGTTCTTGCAGAGTAATCAGTTCTCCAAATGTAATATGCATCTAACTCTGTGGCTGTTGTATTCTTTCAATGACATTTAGGTTAGGTAAGTTAAGTTAAGTTATGTTCAGTTAAGTTAAGTTAAGTTAAGGTAAGTTAAGTTAAGTTAACGTGATCGAATGAGTTTGCACGTTTTACGTTCCATTATCAGTCTATTCGTTGGGTACACTGGAGCATGAAAATTCAGTTCAGGAGGAAAATGCTGGGGACACACGTACATTCATGAAAATGAATTTTACCGCCATTCAGAGAGTGTACGGGAGGGAACATATAAACAGATAATGCATATTCTCAGCAATGCACGTTTAACTTCTTTCTATGGGGAACTACTCTCACCGCTCCCAGTTAATTTCTTCTTTATTTGAAAAAACAGCACTCCAATGCGATACCACAGTTTTATGTCTTAACTCACTGTCGCTATTTATTTTCTATATAATGTTTATGATATTTTTCTGCCTACATTTCTTTTTCATTTTTCTTTATTTTTGTCTCACTTGATAGAGAAATTCAAGGGAGTTTTGATTTTTTTTTTCCTTTTTCTTGAACTGTGAATGATCTGTTTATAAAGCAAAGTATTACTGGTATGAAAAAGCGGTCAGTCTCAACTTCGAAGAAGTCTTTTACACTATACATCATCATTTGGTCTGTTGAAGATGAGCGCATACTTGAGACATGGATGTGTACAGTGGGCTGTGTCTAATGTCCTTCATGTGTTGTTGAACAAAGAGACCTTGGAGCGCAGGTTCATAATCCTTGGAAGTGGAGTTTCAGGGAGATAGGATAGTGAAGAATGTGTTAGGTATACTTACCTTTATTGGTAAGTACATTGAGTATAGGTTTTGAGAGGTCATATTGCGGCTGTACAGGACATTGGTTAGCCAATATCGGAATTCTGTGTGCAATTCTGGTCTCCTTGGTGAGGAAGGATGTTGTGAAATTTGAAAGAGTTCAGAAAGATTTCCAAGAATTTTGCCGTGGTTGAATGGAATGAGCTATTGGGAGAGGCTGAATAGAGTGCAACTATTTTCTCTGCAATATTGAAGGTGGAAAGGTGATTTTATAGAGGCCTACGAAATCAGGAGGAACATGGGTAGGGTAAATAGAAAAGGTCTTTCCCCCCGTGATGAGGGAGTCCATAACTAGAGGGCACAGGTATAAGATGAGAGGGAACGATTTGAAAGAGACCTAAGGGGCAACGTTTTCATACAGAGGGTGGTACGTGAATGAAATGAGCTGCCAGAGGAACTGGTTGAGGTGAGTATAATTGCAATAAATAAAAGGTATCTGTGTAGGTATATGAATAGGAAGGGTTTCGAGAGATATTGTCTTAACGTTGGCAAATGAGGCTTAATCTGTTTCGGAGATAGTAGGAATTGCAGATGCTGGAGAATCCGAGACAACAAGGTGCAGGGCTGAATGAACACAGCAGGCCAAGCAGCATCATAGGAGCAGAAAGGCTGACGTTTCGGGCCGAGACCTTTTTCTGATGAAGGGTCTAGGCCCGAAACGTCAACATTTCTGCTCCGATGATACTGTTTAATCTATTTCCGATACCT
>NW_025980775.1:0-253 GCF_021869965.1 Rhincodon typus | reverse complement strand
TTAAGTTAAGTTAAATTAAGTTAATGTTACCCTATGAGTTTGCACGTTCGACACTTCATTATCTCTCTATTCAAGCATGAACATCCAGCTCAGGGGGGAAAGTGCTGGGAACACGTCTATATTCATGAAAATCAATTTTAAAGTGATTCCGGGATTCAATGGGAAGGAATGAAGTAACAAGTAACACACATTCTCACCAATGTACTTTCAGCTTCTTCGTGATGGTAACACTCTCACGGCTCATAGCTCCGTT
>NW_025980774.1:507-5565 GCF_021869965.1 Rhincodon typus | reverse complement strand
GCGGGAGATGTGGGAGACACGGTTGAGGGCGTTCTCGACCACCGAGGGGGGGAAGTTACGGTCCTTGAAAAACGAGGACAACTGACTTTATTATAGCAGTTTTGTTAATAGGGTCCTAGCCTTACACTCACCTTGCGAACTTTATATATGAATACAGGACATCAAAACTAACTTGCAGGACAGTTGCTATCCTGATCAGATAATTGTGTATCACAGAAACTTGGAAATTGGCCAAAGGCTCTGTAACTGGAAAATTGCCCAGTCTGCCTCAAATTACTGTGGAAAAGCAAATTATTTCAGTAATTTGAATAACAGGTGAAGCAAGACATTTCACACTGTCACTATGCAGTGGCTGCACAATTATTATTTTCTACTGCTAGGATAATAGAATTATTTACACTTAAAATACCTTGGCCAATCAGAGTTAACTTGGTATCCAATGCCACACTTTTCACCTGTTGTGTAAATTGTCGTAATATTTCAAAAAGTGGCATTCTTGTGTTTGTCCTAATGAGTAGGAGACAGAGATTTGGAATAATGTGCCCTTTTTATGAATATATAATGGATGTATTTGACCTCCTGACTCCCCAAAGCCTGTCCACCATTTACGAGACACAGTCAGGAGTGTGATGGAATACTCCCCACTTGCTTGGATGAGTGCAGCTCCAACAACACTCAAGAAGTTTAACATTATCTGGGTCAAAACAGCCTGCTTAATTACCATCACATCCACCAAATTTTCACTGCCTCCACCATTGACACCCAATAGCAGCAATGCGCATCATCTAGAAGGTGTACTGCAGAAATTTATCAAAGTTGTTTAGATGCCGTCTTCCAAATCCACAACCATTACCGTATAGGAGGACAAGGTCAGCAGATACATGGCAACCCAATCACCTGTACATTCCCCTGCAAGCCACTGAACATTCTGACTTAGAAATATCTTGTTTTTCCTTCACTGTTGCTGGGTCAAAACACTGGGACTCCCTCCCTAACAGTACTGTGGGTGAATCTACATCAGATGAAATGCAACAGTTCAAAAAGGCAGTTCACTATCGCTGCTATGCGGGCATTCAATGGATGGATAATAAATGCTGACTCAGCAGTGTTGTTGCCTGTTTCCCCTGTTTTTAAAAACCACAAAACTCACAAAATTTAATCCATACAATTGATATGTATATATCTGCAAGCGCAGCATTCAATACCCTTCTCCAGCTACCTTTTTACAAAATCATGCTGTGTATCCATTTGATATCTTGATGCCTTAGTAGGCTATTTCAGAGGGCACTTAAGAGCTAATCACATCAGTATGGATCTGGAATCACATGCAGATCAGTCCAGATATGTTTGGTAGATTTCCTTTCCTAAAGGTCATTTGTAAAACATGTTGTTTTTATCAAGGCAATCTAGTTATGACATGGTCATTATCAGTGAAGCCAGCTTTGCTTTTTTATTTCCAGATTTATTTCTTCCAAAGAATTTAAATTCATCTGCTGCCACAGTTGCATTTTAACTCATATCTCTGGATCATTCATCCAGCTCTCTGAATATAGTTCAAAAACATATCCACTATGATACTGGTCTCAAGGAACACTTCTGATGCAGACATGTGGTGCTAAACTGGCAGACTTTTCTGAAACATGTAAGAAGTTGTTTAGCTGTAGACTCCCAAAAAAATTCTGTATTGATGGATCAATTGCATTCTCTTGTAATTGCAATGAATAGAAGGTGAAGCAACAGCCGCTTAGAAACACAAGCAACAACCTAACCTTGAAAGTATAAAGAAGCAAACACTGAAGTATTACACACACCCCTTGCTGTACTCTCCAGATAAAAAGAACTGGCGTGTGAGGAGAGATTGACTAGATCAGGATTGTTTTTGCTAGAGTTCAGATGAATGAGGGGGGAATCTCATAGAGACTTACAAAATTCTAACAGGACTGGACAGGGTAGATGCAGGGAGGATGTTCCCGATGGTGGGTGTGTCCAGAACCAGGGGTCAAAATCCTGGAACTCCCTCCCTAACAGTACTGTCGGCGAATCTACATCAGATGGAATGCAACAGTTCAAGAAGGCAGTTCACTATCACTGCTACAAGGGCATTTAATGGATGGATAATAAATGCTGACTCAGCAGTGTCGTTGATTCCCATTGCCAATATACATAAAAGTGAATCAGAGTAGGCACTAAATTCTCTGGCATTTATTTGCTCTTGCTTCAAACTTCTATCAGTAATGCAAACTTCGATTTCAACTTTCTCTGCTCCTTTCAATGAAAGCAAAATACCGCAGATGCTGAAAATCTGAAACAAACACCGAAAATGCTGGACCATGGCAATTGTCAAACTGATTTGATTTGATTTGATTTATTATTGTCATGTACCAAGATACATTGAAAAGTGTTGTTTTGCGTGCTATGCAGGCAGATCATACCTTACCTTAGTACATGAAGGTGATAGGACAGAATGCAGAATATAGTGTTACAGCCGCAGAGAAAGATCAACTTTAATATATGAGGGGTCTGTTCGTATGTCTGATAACAACGGGGAAGAAGCTGTTCTTAAATCTGTTTCTTTTACCTTTATTCATTCACATGATGAGGGTGGTGCTGGCTAGGCTGTATTTATTGCCTATCCCTAATTGCCCACAGTACAGTTAAGAGTCAATCACATCGCTGTGGGTGTAGAATTACATGTAGGCCAGACCAGGTAAGGATGGCAGTTTCCTTCCCTAAAGGACGTTAGTGAGCCAGATGGGTCTTTCCAACAATTGACAATGGATTCATGGTCATCATTAGATTCTTAATTCCATATATTTTGTTGAATTCAAATTCCATCATGGCAGGATTCGAACCCAGATCCCCAGAGCATTTTCTGGGTGTCTGGATTAACACTCTACCGATAATACCACTGGGCCATTGTCTCCCCCAGTTGTTAAGTGTTTTCAAACTTTTGTATCTTCTGCCCAAAGCAAGAAGGTGGAAGACAGTACAACCAGGGTGGGAGGGGTCTTTGATTATGTTGATTGCTTTCCCAAGGCAGTGGGAAGTCAAAGACAAAGTCAATGGAAGTAAGGCTGGTTTTTATGATGGACTGGCTGCTTTCACAACTCTCTGTAATTTCTTGCGGTCCTGAGCAGAGCAGTTGCCATATCAAGCTGTGATGCATCCAGATAGGATGCTTTCGATGGTGCATCTATAAAAATTGGTAGGACACAAATTCAAATGACATGTTTATTAGTGATAAGTCAGATGTCAACTTGGTCTATTGCATCTGTTGCTCCCAATGTGGCCTCCTCTACATCGATGAGACCAAGCATAGGCTCAGAAACTCTTTTGTGGAGCATCAGTGTTCTGTATATGACAAACGACAACACCGTACGGTCGCGAACCATTTTAACTACCCCTCCCACTCCCTGGGTGACTGGTCCATCCTCGGCTTCTTCCAGTGTCACAATGACGCCACCCGCAAACTGGAGGAGCAGCACCTCATATTCTGCCTTGGGAACCTACAGCCCAATGGCCTAAATGTGGTTTTCACCCGTTTTAAAATCTCCTCACCCCCGGAGTCATTCCATGTTCAACCCTCCCTCTCATCCCCGCCTCCTTCACCTGACACAACCTGTCCATCTTCTCGCCCACGTATCCGCCCCACCCATCCCACTGACCAATCCCCACCACTTACCATCCCACCTACCTTTCCCAGCCCCACCCCTCCTCTCTATATTTATTTCTGAGCTCCATTCCCCCTCCCCCATTTCTGAAGAAGGGTCCCGACCTGAAACGTTAACTTTCCTGCACCACTGATGCTGCCTGGCCCACTGTGTTCCTCCAGCTCCACACTGTGTTATCTCTGACTCCAACATCGGCAGTTCTTACTACCTCTGAGATGTTTATTAGTGATCCAGTAATCTCAACCAGTACTCAGTTTTTATGCCACCATAAATATGTTTAAGTAAAATTTGGGAGACGAGATAATCAATTTTCTGTGAAACAGAATGTGTATTTGGCAGGATTGTTGGGAGCTATTTTTAAATTTTATGGTGGAGCAAGCTCAAGGGATTGAACAGCCTATTCTTGTTCCTATTTTATTGGTCTTCTTATGGAAAATACATCGAAGTGATTAGAAGTCACTGACTGCACTGTGTGTTGGATTTCATCATGAGTATTTTCTTTTTACTGCTGAGAAGTTTGCAGTATTAGTGTATCTGCGAGATTGACAGAGAGTCCAGCAAATTATCAGATGACAGCATAACTTCACGAAGAGATAGTTAGAACTGCCGCTGCTGGAGTTAGAGATAACACAGTGTGGAGCTGGAGGAACACAATGGGCCAGGCAGCATCAGAGGAGCAGGAAAGCTGACATTTCATGTCGGGACCGTTCTTCAGAAATGGGGGATGGGGAAGGGAGTTCTGAAATAAATAGAGAGAGAGGAGGAGTGGGGCTGGGGAAGGTAGGTGGGATGGTGATAGCTGAGTGCAAGTAGGGAGTGGTGGGGATTGGTCAGTGAGGCGGGAGGAGCGGATAGTTGGGAGAGAAGGCAGACAGGTTGTGTCAGATCAAGGAGCCGGGGATGAGAGGGAGGGTTGGTCATGGGATGAGGCTGGGAGTGGGAAGATTTTGAAGCTGGTAAAGTCCACATTGAGACCACAAGGTGCAGGGCTGGATGAACACAGCAGGCCAAGCAGCATCATAGGAGCAGAGAGGCTGACATTTCGGGCCTAGACCCTTCATCAGAAAAGGGGGAGGGGAAGGGGGTTCTGAGATAAATAGGGAGAGAGTGGGAGGCGGATAGAAGATGGATAGAGGAGAGGATAGGTGGAGAGGAAACAAACAGGTCGAAGAGGCGGGGATGGGGCCAGTAAAGGTGAGTGTAGGTAGGGAGTTAGGAAGGGGATAGGTCAGTCCAGGGAGGACGGACAGGTCAAGGGGGCGGGATGAGGTTGGTCGGTAGGAGATGGAGGTGCGGCTTGAGGTGGGAGGAGGGGATAGGTGGGAGGAAGAACAGGTTAGGGAGGCAGGGACGAGCTGGACTGGTTTTGGGATGCAGTAGGGGGAGG
>NW_025980774.1:0-407 GCF_021869965.1 Rhincodon typus | reverse complement strand
GATAGAAGATGGATAGAGGAGAAGATAGGTGGAGAGGAAACAGACAGGTCAAAGAGGCGGGGATGGAGCCAGTAAAGGTGAGTGTAGGTGGGGAGGTAGGGAGGAGATAGGTCAGTCCAGGGAGGACGGACAGGTCAAGGGGGCGGGATGAGGTTAGTAGGTAGGAGATGGGGGTGCGGCTTGAGGTGGGAGGAGGGGATAGGTGGGAGGAAGAACAGGTTAGGGAGGCAGGGACGAGCTGGACTGGTTTTGGGATGCGGTAGGGGGAGGGGAGATTTTGAAACTTGTGAAATCCACATTGATACCATTGGGCTGCAGGGTTCCCAAGCGGAATATGAGTTGCTGTTCCTGCAACCTTCGGGTGGCATCGTTGTGGCACTGCAGGAAGCCCAGGATGGACATGTTGT
>NW_025980773.1:0-5565 GCF_021869965.1 Rhincodon typus | reverse complement strand
CATTGGTTCTCGCTGTCCTATTTCCATTCCTTCTATTTTTGCAGGGTTCCAAATGTTTAGGTTTACATTGATGCTTTGTATTTGGTGTATTTCACTATCCAGCCCACAGTGCTTGAAGCTCTCACAAACCATTCCTGATAGTGGATTTTGCTACACTCATCTCAGCAGCCATCACACAGCACCATCCTTCCCTTAACCAGCCCAGAAAACTAGGAATGGCACTAACATTGAGAACTACAATATTAGTAAGAGCCCTGTCTTTGGACTGTTTGTAATTCAGAGTCATAAAATTAGCTCGATGTGTTAATTGTTGCTAATTTACAGCAATAAAATGGACTTCATATTTATATTGTTGATATTTTAATGACAAAATGGATCTGAAATTTGTACTGATGGCGATTTGCAGCAATAAAATGCATTTTAATACTAAGATTGTTGATAATTTTCAGTTGCACCGTGCTTTTGGCAATCAGACATGCCTTAACAGTTTTATGTCCTTGAGAATAGTATATTCTTTCATAGCACAAGCACATTCTTAAATGTGTATTACCGGTGAACTGAAATACTAATTCACTTAATTATGAGGGAATCAATGCCTTCAGCTTTGTTGAACTGCCTTCTAATGTTTAAACCATTACATTGCCAGCAGATCCAAACAATTGACTGCCATTAGGATGTGACATAAATGTACTCAACTGGATGTCAACCAGTAGAGACCATACTGCAGTTTTCACTCAACAGAATTGGCTGGAATAAGCATAAAGCTATCTCCCTTCTGACTCAGAGGCAGGAAGGATGGGATGTCATTGAGCCAGTAGTTCAGTTCCATGTCCAATATAATAAGAAAATAAATGATTCATTTTAGGTATTATTTATGCTTGAAAAACTTGCAGTTCCAAGGAACAGTATTAAGAACAAACATAGGGAATGCTGGAGAAACTCAACAGGTCTGGTAGACCCGTGCAAAGAGAAACAGTGTTAATGTTTCGAATCTGGCATGACCTGTCTTTGAAGACTTAAAATGTTAATTCTCTTTCTCTCCCCACAGATGTTGCCAGTCCTGCAGAGTTTCTCCAGCAATTTCTGTTTCAGATTTCCAGCACCTACAGTATTTTGCTTTTATAACATCATTAAAAGTCCTGGTAAAATTTAGTTTTATTGTAAATTACACTATATTACGATGTATTAACTCAGACTATGTTTTCACACAAATCCCGAGCCAGTTGTAGCTTGAAGGTGACAAGATGCATTACAAGGCCTCACCTCTGGTGTATGCTCCTGTGATTACTGTCCTGAGGCAGTGAGAGGACATTACTGCATAAAATCAACCTAGTGAAAGTGAAATATTGTAAAAGAGTTATCCAATGGTCGCAGTACATTAAACACAAAATGCTGTAAACACACAGTGTAGTAAAACAGTGAACAGCCAACGCAATGAATAGCAATGGAAATAAGACTGGAAATAATCTCACTTTCTGAAGTGGTGAGAATTAAGTTGGATCAGAGTGCTGTCATAAAACCTATGATGTGTCAGGAGTTTGAATGCGGCTTCTATCCCCCACACCCATCCTGTATGTGCTAAACACTGGGTGAAGTATGAATGTTGTGAAGATGTGATTGAAGAACAAAATGACAACAAGATTGACAGGTTGCCAAATTAGGGAGAAGCCTGGGCACACATGAGACCTGACCCTTGACTGCATCCTTCAATCAGTCAGCCCACCCTCAATATGGTTTGACAGCACATTCACATCATCTATTTTTGCTTAATTTCAATCACTTAAGATGTCTGTTGACACTGTGCCCTACTCCATTGTATTTCATTTGGATAGGCATGTGCATTATGTAGAGCAGTGTGAGTAGAAAAGCTGGTAGTCCTCTTGACATAAGCCTGAGCTATTACAAGGGAATAACAAACAAAATGCTTCAAAGTAACAGTCCCAATGGTGGTGCCTGCTTTGCTGTGGGAGCTGGGTGGTGGGGAGGTGCTGTAGATGTTAGGGTGTGGATACTCCCATGCAAAAATTCAATTACAATTTACCAGACAGTGATATTAACCATCATTGATTTAATTTGCAGTCAACTTCATACCAGTCCAATTGTGAACAGGTATGTATAATAGGTGTTTTAGACTTGGTAAAAGTCAAATGTTCATGAAACAATTATTACTATTGTGTAGGTATCCTCTCCCTGGGTCTGGAAGAGATCCAGATACAATTGCAGTCTCCTGTTCTTCCTCTTTAAGTCACCTACTTCTATTGCTCCCAATTCCTAAGAATTTAAAGAAAGTTTATGAACATCTATCATTACTATCTGTTCTTCAACTTAACCTGCCTACTTCTGTCTCTGCCTTTTAGATGCTCCTGAAACACAGTCCATTTTAACTAGCTCAGAGATCATAAGAATTGCTGATGCTGGAGTCTGAGATAACACAGTGTGGAGCTGGAGGAACACAGCAGGCCAGGCAGCATCAGAGGAACAGGAAAGCTGACGTTTCGGGTCAGAACACTTCTTTAGAAATGGGGACAGGGGAAAGGAACTCTGAAATAAATAGAAAGAGGAGGGGTGGGGCTGGGGAAGGTAGGTTGGATGGTGATAGTGAGTGCAGGTAGGCAGCGGTGGGGACTGGTCAGTGAGGTGGGAGGAGCGGATAAGTGGGAAAGAAGATGGACAGGTCGTGTCAGGTCAAGGAGGCGGGGATGAGAGGGAGGGTTGGTCATGAGATGAGGCCGGGGGTGGGGAGATTTTGAAACTAGTTAAGTCCACATTGAAACCATTGGGTTGTAGGGTCTCAAGGCAGAATATGAGGTGCTGCTCCTCCAGTTTGCGGGTGGCATCTTTGTGACACTGGAGGAGGCCCAGGATGGACATGTCGTCCAAGGAGCGGGAGGCCCAGGAGTTGAAGTGGTTCACGACTGGAAGGTGTTGTCATTTGTCACGAACCGAGTGCAGGTGCTCCACAAAGCGGTCTCCAAGCCTCTGCTTGGTCTCACCGATGTACAGGAGGCCACATCGGGAGCAGCGGATACAATAGACCACATTAATGGATGTGCAGCTGAACATCTGTTTAATGTGGAAGGTTTGTTTGCTGCCTTGGATGGAGGTGAAGTGGGAGGTGTAAGGGCAGGTGTAGCACTTCCTGCGGTTGCAGGGAAAGGTGCCAGGGGTGGTGGGGCTAGTGGGGAGTGTGGAGCGGACAAGGGAGTCACGGAGAGAGCGGTCCCTCTGGAAGGCAGATAAGGGTGGCGAGGGAAATATATCCTTCATGGTGGGGTCAAATTTCCGGTTGGTGGAAGTGGCGGAGAATGATGTGTTGAATCCGAAGGTTAGTGGGGTGATGTGTGAGGACAAGGGGAATTCTGTCTTTACTTTTGTTGCGCGGAGGGGATATGAGGGTAGAGGTGCAGGAAACGTAAGAGATGCGGTCGAGGGCATTTTCAGCCACCGAAGGGGGCAAGTAGCGGTCCTTGAAATATCCTTGAGGACATCTGGGATGTTCGGAAGTGGAACGTTCCATCTTGGGAACAGATGCAGCGGAGGTGGAGGAATTGGGAATAGGGGATTGCATTCTTGCAGGAGGGTGCGTGCAAGGAGGTGTATTTTAGGTAGCTGTTGGAGTCACTAGGATTGAAATAGATATCAGTTTCGAGGTGGTCACCAGAGATGGAGACAGGTGGGTCCAGGAAGGAGAGAGGGGTATCAGAGATGGTCCAGGTGAACTTGAGGTTGTGGTGAAAGGTGTTAGTAAATTTTATGAACGTTCAAGCTCCTCGTGGGAGCATGAGGCAGCGCCAATACAGTCATCAATATAACGGAGGAAGAGATGGGGGTTAGGGCCAGTGTAGCTGCGGAAGAGGGACTGTTCCATGTATCCTACAAAGAGACAGGCATAGCTTGGGCCCATGCGGGTACCCATGGCCACGCCCTTAGTCTGTAGGAAGTGGGAGGAGTCGAAAGAGAAGTTGTTAAGGGTAAAAATGAGTTTGGTTAAGTTTTACTAGTTTGAAAATCACCCCAGCCCCGGCTTCATCCCATGACCAACCTTCCCTCTCATACCCGCCTCCATGACCTGACACAACCTGTCCATCTTCTCTTCCACCTATCCGCTCCTCCCACCTCACTGACCAATCCACACCACTGCCTACCTGCACTCACCTATTACCATCCCACCAGCCCCACCCCTCCTCTCTATTTATTTCAGAGCTCCCTTCCCCCTCCCAGTCTCTGAAGAAGGGTCCCGACCCGAAATGTCAGCTTTCCTGCTCCTCTGATGCTGCTTGGCCTGCTGTGTTCATCCAGCTCCACACTGCATGATCCCATTTTAACTAGCTTTTGGTCACCTATCCCACTATCACCTTATGTGGCTTGTATCAAATTTTGCTTGGAAATACCACTGTGCTCTTTAAGATGTTTTGTGATGTTAAAAGTGGTATATAAGTGCATTTACTGTTGTTGATGTAGGGTGCATCTATATCTTCTTAATCTGTTTTATTTGCACTTCCATTGTGAGGTTTGACAGCAATGGCCAACAAAATATAAGCTTCTATTGGTAAATTTTGAATCAAGTTTGGTTTGATTAGCTGTGGCGGGGTTCATCTCAGTGACAGTGATTGAGAAAGTTCAGATTTGACGAATTGGTGATCATTTGTCAATCTGTGGGCTCTGGTGACATTGAAGATACCCTACGAGCGAAGTGCCAATGTAGCAGAACTGAATCAGGTTTATGACCCCAGGAAATTAGAAACTGCAGCTATTTTCCACTTAGGCCCCAAGCGCATGGCAAATCAGAGGTCCAGTCAAACCAGGGATGATGAGGGAAACATCTTCAGCTGGCTGATTGACTGATTGTTTTGTTACTAACCAGTTATGTTTAACCCAATCTGTGATGTGGAGGTGCTGGTGTTGGACTGGGATGGACAAAGTCAGAAATTACACAACACCAGGTTATAGTCCAACAGGTTTATTTGAAATCACGAGCTTTCGGAGCCTGATACCTGAAGAAAGACTGAGGCTTCGAAAGCTTACATTTTCAAATAAACCTTTTGGACTATAACCTGGTGTTGTGTGACTTCTGATTTAATCCAATCTGTTCAGAGGTATTATTACACACTTCTGGAGGAGGTAGGACTTGAACCCCAGGCCCCTGGTGTAGAGGTTGGGACACTACCACTGCACCCTAAAAGACTAGTTGCTGGGTGTATAGAAATATTAGTCACGTAACAATAAAACAAAGCAGCAAACTTACAAAAATTGTGCAAGTGCAGATGAAAAGATTTAAGTTTTGCGTTGCAAACAAATGTGTGTTTGTGCACGTATAGGTGAACGCATGTGTGAATGTGTGAGTTTGTCTGCATGTGTGTGTGAGTTTCTGCAAGCATGCAAGTGGCTACGTGAGAGGGTGTGTGTGTGCGTGTGTGTGTCTGTGCGTGTGAGAGGCAGTGTGTGAGTGTTTGTGTGTGTGTGTGTGTGAGTGTGTGTGTGAGAGGCAGTGTGTGTGAGTGTTTGTGTGTGTGTGTGTGTGAGGCTGTGTGTGTGAGTGTGTGTGTGTGTGTGTGTGTGTGTGTG
>NW_025980772.1:0-5565 GCF_021869965.1 Rhincodon typus | reverse complement strand
GGTGCGAGGAGCTCAAACAGTTCATCAACTTCACCAATACTTTCCACTGTGCATTCAAATTCACCTGAATCGTTTCTAACACCTTCCTCCCCTTCCATGACCTCTCTGTTTCCATCTCCAGTAACCGACTCACCACTGACATCCATTTCAAATCCACTAACTCCCACAATTACCTCCACTATACCTCCTCTCAGCCAACCTCCTGCAGAAATGCTATTCCATACTCACAATTCCTTCGCCTCCGCTGCATCTGCTCCCAGGATGAGGGGTTCTACTCTAGGACTTTCCAGATATCCTCCTACTTTAGGGATCGTAGTTTCCCCTCCTCTGTTATTAAGGATGACCTCAACAGCATCTCCCCCATTTCCCGTGCTTCTGCCCTCAAACCCTCTCCCCCCAACCACAAAGATAGAGTCCCCTTAGTCCTCACATACTACCTCACCAACCTCCGGTACAACACTTTATCCCCCAATATTTCCACCACCTACAATCAGACCCCACCACCAAAAAGACATTTCCCTCCCCACCCCTGTCCGCTTTCTGCAGGGACTGTTCACTCCACAACTCCCTCGTCAGCTCCCCACTTCCCACTAACGCCTCGACCACACCCGGCACCTTTCCTGCTGTGGGTGCTACATCTCCCCTCTCACCTCTGTCCAAGGCCCCACACAATTCTTCCAAATCCGGCAGAGATTCACCTGCACTTCATCTATCCTCAACTACTGTATCTGTTGCTCCCGGTGTTGTCTCCTCCACATCAGGGAGACCAAATACAGATTCAGGGACCAGTTTGCGGAACATCTGTGCCCTGCACACACCAACCAACCCAAGCTTCCGGTTGCCATCTATTTTAATTCCCCCTCCCATTCCCCTGCTGAAATGTCCATCCTTGGCCTCCTCCACTGTCAGAGTGAGGCCAAACATAAGCTGGAGGAACAACATCTGATATTTCATCTTGGGAGTTTACAGCCCAATGGCCTGAGTATTGGCTTCACCAGCTTCAAAATCTCTCCACCCCAATCTGTCCATTTTCCTACTCACCTATCCACTCCACCCTTCTGACTGACCAACCACAATAGCCCCCTACCTGCATCCACCTATCTCCATCCCACCTACCCTCCCCCCAGCCCCACACCCCTCCCTCTATTTATTTCTGGGCTGCCCTCCCCCTCTCCAGTCCTGACGAAGGGTTTTGGCCTGAAACGTTGGCCTTCCTGCTTCTCAGATGCTGTCTGACCCGCTGAGCTTTTCCAGCTCCACATTTATTGATTCTAGCTTCCAGCATCTGCAATCCTTACTGTCTCCAACCCAACACAGGATATTGCTGCTCAACCTCACTAATGGGTTGCCACACAAAAATAGTCAATATCGAGCTCCAGGAAGTCGTGAAAATTATTTGTGGGGAAGTAAGACCAACATAGCTTGTGTGGCTTCCAGCACTAATCCACCTGAACCTCTAATGTCTGTTGGGAAAACGTCCTTCTCAAAGAACATCACTGGCTGACTACTAACGGGACACTCTCACTGACATCAAGAAAGAAACCCATACAGCCATCTGAAATACTGTCGCCCCTTACTGGGACACATTCATCCACTTACAAACTGTTGTCAGGCCGCATTTTGATGGCACACTTCTTGGACAGCTGCAAACATCAATTGTCAGCTAGTAACTAGCCTGAGTAGCGAACACATAGGCTTTAACCTTCCAAAGAATATCTGGATAACCCTCACAGATTTGAGGTTGTGCCCAAGAAGATTTGGTGAGAGGAATGGCTCAAGTTGTGAATATGGCTATCCAAATCAGACTGTCATCCAGATACTGAACCTTTGCTCTGAAAGATCCATTCCCAGTTACATCACAGACATTTAACTGTGCAAGCTGAGGCCTTTCAATGGATTGCTAACCTCAGCATCAAATTGTAACTATTTCTTCAGTCATGTGAACAAAGTAAAACTAAAACAGATTATGTGGCCATTTAATTTGCGGAACCCTACCGTGTACAAATTTCTGTTGCATTTCCTACATTTAACCTGTGAATACTCTTCAAAACTACTTTATCACTGTAAAGCACTCAGCGACTTCCCAAGGCCATGTGAGTTGCTATATAAATGCTTGTTCTGTCCAGTTTTGTTTCTACCCATTTTTTTCAAGCAGTCTAATGAAAGATGCATTTTTCCATTGATTAGAGATCATTAGAGTGATGCAATCGGTATTCTTTGTAAATCTCTTGTTTGCTATTTCACTTGGTCTTGCTAACACTGACCCAACACTAGCATCTTCGTTAAGTACATTCGTTAAGCTACCATTCACAGGTTATAAACAGTAATTGCAAACACATTTCCATGCTTAACATCGATAGCACTAATAATAATAAATGCACAGCAAAAGCAATTTAATATTACATTAAACTTAAAGAAAGTTGGAAAAGCATTACATTAACTTTACTGTGTAGCAATCCTGAATCGGTTATATTAATACCATTGCCTATGTTTCAATTATGGAAAATATATTTGTTTTACATTTCAAAACAAAATTTCAAGCTTGTGGAAAAATATTAAAAGTGCACAAGATTTGTAAGCACCAATTTGATCAGAACAAATGACTTAATAACCAGCGAACAGGCAAAAATTTGTTGTTGCACAACACAAAAGTAAAATAGCATAGATATTTTAAATCTGTGAAAATAGTGATAAGGTGAGAAATCAACTGTGGCTTGCATTCTACATTGTCCCTGTAGGACATATGGACACAAAGGAATATTGGGCTTCATTCATAACAAGGACCCTCAAGACCAAATTATCTGCTGACATCCACTGACTAGACTTCACATGAGCAATGTCCAACATAATGTTCACTCAGGGTATCTTATCATTGCATTAGGCACATTCACCAGTAGAGATGGGAGTATTCAAAAATGCTACATAAAAGAACACGTGGAAGCTAAAAACACAGTCAAGAATGTCTTTATACCCTGCGATATTTGTTCTGGGCATCCTGGCAGAATGGCTATAACACTGGAGTAACAACCAAAGGTTATAAGTGCAATCTATAAAACTGAATGTGTTCTGTACATGCATCAGACAAGCATGACATGAGTCCAACTGATTCACTAATGTCCTTCAGGGAAGGAAATATTTCCTTCTATTTTATATAGCCTGGGTGATTTAGTCCCATTTAATGCAGTTAACCCTTAGTGCTTGATGAAGTGGCCTAAACATTTGCTGTGTACTTAGGGCATCCAGGGTTGGGCAATAAACATTCACTCTCTGCATCTCAGCTCAAAGGAAAATGTTTAATTCAATCTGCTCTGAAGAAACATCAAAACTTTGATTTGCATCCTTGAACAAACTGAAAATTGGAACTTTATTTCATATTTACTCTATTTTAACGACATTTAATCTTACATGAAAATAATTTCAATTCCCTCCCCAGAAGTATGTTGTAGCAGTCATAAATAAAATTCTATTATAAAATTACACTTAGCAGTACAACTAGGTTGAAGTGTACATGATGACTTTAGCCTGATATTCTATTTTTAAAACTTACTTTCATATCGATGGCTGTAACATTTTTCAATTTTAAAGGTACCAATAAAATTGAAAGAGCAGAAAAAAACCAATTTCAAGTGGATATGCATCCAATTTTCAATCCAAGCTTTGGAATTGCGATTTGCAATTTGCTTTTACAAGAAACATAAAAACAATTGTTTTGTGATCAGATTTTTTAGTGCAAAAATCATCGGATGTGATCACAAAACAGTATACCTCGCAAGATTAGCAAAAGAAACCTGCACTTGTCTGTTATTCTTGGAAGGTTACGTTCTCCATCTGAGGAAGAACTGTGGCAACAAACATTGAAGGGGAAGGTCAAAGATTGTTAACATTTTGATTGCATTAAAGTCATTTGCAATGATCTGCTTCATTCGAATTTCTCTCAAATGACTGATCATTTGTAGAAAAGCAAAAGAAATAGCTATTTATTTTGTGTATGTAGCTATTGACCTTATCTTCTTTGGAAAACGCTTGCAAAAACTGTGACTTCCTAATGGATTAATTTAATTCTGCGAAGAATGACTCCCTTCCTTTTCTGTTGTAAAATCAATTGTTTGAAGTTAAATTTTAATTGAGCTTACGATTCTTGTTTAAAATTGGGATCTTGCTGCAAGGTCTGAACAGGATGGTAAAATCACCGAACTGCAAACAAGAAGCAAGCTGCTCGTCGAGGTAATCAGAACCTGCTTGAAGTTGCACCAAAAAGACTTTTTCTTCCAGACAGGATCTGGCAGTGCCGGGAGGGAGGCAGCTGGCTTCTGGCAGATCTGGATTTCCAAACAGGTGTTGCTGTGAGCCTTCAGGCCACAGGGCTGGGGTGATCTACTGAACCTGTCAGGTCTGATCAAAGGAAGCAGAAATACTGTCTAATCATGATCACTGGCCTCCAAAAGGCTGGCTGTTTACAGCACGCAATGTGGAACAGATTTTTGCCTCTTTAAAATTCTGTACATAATTTGTTAACATTGAATGATAATTAATAGACTGCACATTCCACTGGGGTTGGAGAAATACAAACACACCGAGCAATGGTGGAAATAATCCACGTCTAGTACTGCCGCTGACAGTCAAACTTTCTTTGCGGGCTGGTTGGGATATTGGCCTGAACTTTTTGTTTATAGTGTTCTGGCTACCTTGTCAATTTCAAACTTCTTTCTGCAAAACAATCCCTTTCCTAAATCATCCATGTGAACAGTGACATTTTTAAAAGGGCACAGGTCAGACTAAGATAAGTTAATTGATCCAAACAAACTAGAAGGCAAAAAAAGGACTCAAAACAAATTCAGACAACAGTCTCTTTCATTCAGTCCAATTACCTTGACAAGTTCAATGTATATATTTACATAGGCTAGAAATATAAAGACAGTACTCTTGGGAAGTAGGGTAGGAATTTGGTGAGAGATAGGGCTATCATTCATCCTCTCCCTTAACCTGTTATCTGTAACCTCATATAGTCCTTTGTTTCAGGAAAACCTGCAATGTCACAGTTTCCCCTCACTCCTCTGGGTTCCCATTTTTGATTCTCCTCCATCAAGTGACAAGTCTAAGATTGAAGGAGCAAAGTCTAAATCAAAGAGTTGCCACTGATTCTTCCTAACATTCTGTAACTCTGGTATTTTAAACTGTTTTTGAATTATATGACATGTCAGCTCTTTAATTACAAGGACTTCACAGAGGTTTGTGTTTTCTGCAGATTAAATCAAGATGTTTCTTGTTGACCATTCACTGTTCCCTTGTTGCAAATCCAATTAAAATAATACATGTGAGTTTTGTTACTGTGTCATTGTGTGAGGCACTCAACCAACCAAACACAGTTAAACACAATAAACCCTCCCAGTGGATATGATAATCTTCAGTTCTCTCAAACTGATTGTATTTTAAGCAATAGTTTATATATTCAAAAAATGTCATTCTTAGGGAAAGCAAGGTCTAGAGCTGGATGAACACAGCAGGCCAAGCAGCATCAGAGGAGCAGGAAGGCTGACGTTTCGGGCCTAGACCCTTCTTCAGAGT